>NC_133617.1:532251091-532461091 GCF_048593235.1 Sminthopsis crassicaudata | reverse complement strand
ATGTGTTATGAATTATTGCATGGGGAGATAAACCTACTGATTGTTTTTTGCTTTTTTTAGCAAATGAATAATAATCATTATAATGATTATTATTATTCATCCACCCCTTTTCCTAATTTCCCAAAATTTAATAAAGATGCTAACCAATGACCCCAGTTCAGTCATCCTGTCCTCTCTCCTCTTAGTTGCCAAGTCTTGCTGATTCTATCTCGCAAACTAATCTTGTACAAACTTCTCTTCATTCATACAGCCTTCATTCACTTTAGTTGTCCAGGTCCTCCCCCTAATCACCTTTCATAAGATTATTGTAAGAGCTTCCTAACTGATGGTTTCAGTTCTTCCAGTTTCCTCTCTCCAATAAATATTTCACAAAGCTACCAAAATGAAATTACTAAAACAGAAGGATACAACTATATATCATTCCTCTGTTTAAAAAGTTCCAGCAATTTCTACTGATCCCTAGAATAAGCCATAAACTTTTCTTTTTAACTTTTAAAGTCCTCAATAATCTACATTTCCAGACTGTGTTCCTTATACTATTCTTTATGCACTCCAGATTCTAGCAAAACTAGCTTACTTCCTATTCCCTGTTTAAAATGTTTCATTTTCTTTCTCCAAGCTTTTGAACATTCCATACCTAGAATGAATTCCCTACTTAATTCTGTGATCACAGATTCACTAGTTGCCTTGAGAACTCAGCTCCAGGGGTTTTGGCTTAAGATGAAAATGAAAAAGGTCTCAGAAGCCAAACTTTCCCATAACTTCAGTAAAGTTCTTAAAATGTAGCAAAAGAATAATAAGAAAAATAAGAAAAGAGACTATAAGCTTCACTTTCAACCCATGATTATGAAAGACAGCTGTCAGAAACTTACCCACACTCAGAGAAAATTCAGGAGAAGATAGGAAGAGAATGACATGGGTGGAAACCACAGCACCCTAGTAGTCATTGTCTGAACCATGGAAACAAAACATCGGGAGTCTTTCCACCAAATCAAACAAATCTATCAGGGTAGACTATGTAAGTAGAAAAACAGAAAGAAGGGATATAGGGAAAGACATCAATCTAACTAGAAGACTGAGCCAAATGTTAGGGACTGCTGCAGAGGATGGGACCTGTCCAAGTCCCTTTATCCAAAATAGCATGAGTATCAATATGCGTAATAGGAGAGGAAAGAAACAAACCAGACCTGACCACCTCCACCCAAGAGTACAGGAGAAAAGCCTAGAGATATAAGTAAATTAAAACATGATAAAGAAATAATAGAAGAATACAGGGGATTGAGAGAAGCCAAAGAGAATAACTACACAACAAGATAAAGTAGAAGTTCAGAAAATAATGGTTTTGGCCATAAGGACTAAGGAAATCACTGGAAGAAATGAAGCAGAGGAGAAAAAAAAATTATAGAAGAAAAAAAGGATAGACAGAACTGAAATAAGAGTCCTGGAGGAAGAGATTATTGAAGAATTTTACCAGGTAGATGCCTTGAAAAATAAGAGTACAAAATTCAATTAAGTCCATGAAAACAACAAATTGTCAGAATAAAAGTGAAAGACTGAAAAAATATTAGAAAACAAGGGTATTTACTAATTTTTTTTAAAATGACTTAGAAAAGTGGTTAAAATGATAATTAGCATGAACATCACACTTCTTTAAAACTATAATCAAACAATAGACTTGGATACTATATTTCAAGAAAGCATAAAAAAATATAAGCAGATCTTACCAAATAAGGAAAAATTAAAAATAACAAAAATCCACTATAATTAACTGAAAGATCTAAGAATTCATAGGAAAATAATAGCCAAAATCTGAAACTTTGTGATCAAAGAAAAAATATGACAAGGAAACAAGAAAGTGAGAATTCAAAGTAATAAGAAACCACCGTCAGAGTCACCTACTATTATAATGAAATTTCAAAAAGGATAAAAAAATTGAAATGTTCCAATTAAAAAAAAAATAGGTTAAAAATCGGGGCAACTAGGTGGCGAAGTGGATAGAGCACCAGCCTTGAAGTCAAAAGGACCTGAGTTCGAATCTAATTTGAAACCCTTAGTACTTACTAGCAGTGTGACCCTGGGCAAGTCACTTAACCCCAATTGCTTCAGGAAAAAGAAAAAAGGTTAAAAATTCAAAAAATTTGTCTACTCAGCCAAATGGACTACAATTATATGATCTAAGAAATGGATCCTCAACAGAATAGACAACATTCTAGCATTCCTTATTGAAACAAACAAAAAACAACTCAATAGAATAAGTGAAATGCAAACACAAGAAAAAGAGAATATACAAAGGTAAACACATTTGAGAAATGAGAAGGAAATAATGATGAATAGGGATTCAAAGAAAAAGAAACAAGTGTCTCTTACAAATATCAGTAGTTTATATTATCACTGAAGACTAAGGTAAAACAAACATAAGGCCTGGGATAGTATGGTTCTGCATTGTTGATTTTAAGAGGGGAAAGAAAAGGGAGGGAAAGGGGACATTAGGGAAGAAATTAAAAAGAAAAGAATTCATGATTTCTCATAATTGGAGTACACAAGAAGTTTATACAAAACAGAGGTGGAAGAAGAAAGTATTTCATGATCCTCATTTGTTTGAAATGGGTAGAGGAGAGTTGGATACAGAGTTTGATGTAGGAATATATTTAATTTAACAGGAAAATAAGTGGGGACAGCAGACAGGGAGACAAGTTTAAGAGGAAGAGCAGAGTGGAAGAGGTAGCAGTCAAAATTAAGGCAAACTTTAATTTTAAACGATAAAAAGAATTAAGAGGGGAAAAGGAAAACATGTGAGGTTTAATTTTGTTAAAGAGAGAAACAGTAGAACAGTAGGAACACTTCAATTATGCATTACTAATGCTGATCATACTCCTTTTATAATAGTACTGGATTCACAAGATTATTGATTATTTTTTATTATTTTCTTTCCTAACCATATTCTCTGTAAAAGAAAATGGGAGAACAAACAGTAACAAAGAAAGAAAACAGGATTATTATAGAAGGAAAAACATAATTAATAATCACAACAATGCATAGAAACAGGATCAAATCATTCATAAAATGAAAGAGGATTACAGAAAGGATTAGATAACCAAATTTTTGAAAATACTATTTACAAGAAATACTCTTGAAACAAAGATTTACACAATTAAAATGAAGAGTTGGAACAGTTATATCTAAAGTGAAAATTTTAAAAAGCAGGGGTAGCTATCTTAGTATCAGAAAAGACAAAAATAAAATATTAAAAATAATAGCAATAAATGGGCCTTCCTTTAATATCAACAGTATCTATAAAGCATCAAGAATGAGCATTACTTGTACCTGAGAGATGCTAGAGGCTTTTTCCAATAAGAATAAGAATGAAGCCATAACAACCACTGTTACTTCTATTATTTGACAAAGCTATAGCAATAGACAAGAAAAAGAAATTGAGTACACAGACAAGAAAGAAACAAAATTGTCACTTTTTGCAAATGAGATTTTGATTTACTTAAAGAGTAAGAGCCAAGTTTCATTTAAAAAAATTAAAAGAAACAATAACTGGAAGTAAGCTATAAATAAATCCATAAAAGTACCAGCCTTCCTGTATACCAATAAAACCCACAGAGAAAATTAAATTTCATTAAAAGTCACACATTTTAGAAGGTATAAAAATATCTTAAGAATCCACCTACCAAGACTCATACAGGAACTTATGAATGTAAATTTGTATTTACAAATTATTCTTTACAGAAATAAAAAGACATAAGTAACTGGAGAGGAATTAATTACTCTTGCTTAGATTATGCTAACATAACAAAAATGATGATACTACCTAAATTAACATGTAGACTCTGTGCTATACCAAAAGATTATTTTATAGAGCTAAAAATAATTAGTGATGAAACTCATCTAAGGGGGAAAAAAAAAACAGAAAAAAAAAAAAACAGAAATGCAAGAATGCTGAAGAAAAATAATGGGGAAAAAACTATGATCTTCCAGATCTCAAAATACACTACAAAGCAGTAATCATTAATACCATACGGTACTAAATTTAAAAATTGAAGATCAGTGGAGCAAACCAGGTACACAGAAGCAAACGAACCATCTAAAAGCAGAGTGTTCTGGATTGCTGTAGCAAGGACTCTAATTCTTGCAGAATGACACATTACAGAAAGAAAAGAAGAAAAGAAAAGAAAAGAAAAGAAAAGAAAAGAAAAGAAAAGAAAAGAAAAGAAAAGAAAAGAAAAGAAAAGAAAAGAAAAGAAAAGAAAAGAAAAGAAAAGAAAAGAAAAGAAAAGAAAAGAAAAGAAAAGAAAGAGAGAAAGAGAGAAAGAGAGAAAGAGAGAAAGAGAGAAAGAGAGAAAGAAAGAAAGAAAGAAAGAAAGAAAGAAAGAAAGAAAGAAAGAAAGAAAGAAAGAAAGAAAGAAAGAAAGAAAGAAAGAAAGAAAGAAAGAAAGAAAGAAAGAAAGAAAGAAAGAAAGAAAGAAAGAAAGAAAGAAAGAAAGAAAGACTAGGAAAAATTAAAAGTGGTGCTAAGACCAATATCTCATCATAAACAACAATAGAGTCCAGAAGGATAGACGATCTACATACAAAAAAGTCATGTAAAACAAGATTCAGTTCTTGCTTCTGAAATATACAGGGTAATGGTCCTATTACAAGTCACAAGTCCTAGTAAACTCCATCAGGCAATAAATTGGAGAGAAAAAGCCAATCTGCACCAGTATACTTCTTTATCAGAAGATTCTTTCTAACAATGAGATCAGAGGTCTATTCCCTATACCCTCTACCCTCTACTAAATAAAATAGGAGGAGAGAGAAAGAAATATCTTTTGCAACTATATGTGATTTAGGAACAGCTCTTGATCAAAAAAAGAATAAAAATCACAAGAATTATATTTTGGTTACAATCAATTCACTTGCATGTCATGGCATCACTTCCCTGATGTCATGGTCCTTTTCAAGGAAGGACAACAACAATTTCAATTAAATAAAAATTTTTTATACAAACTAAATCGGTGAAGTCAGAATTAGAAAGGAAATATTTAATTAAGGGATGAGGATGGAAAAAACTTCACAGCAGATTTCAGTGATAAAAGTCTAATATATGAAACTTATTGGGAATTGATTTATACATATAAGAACAAAAGCCATTCCTAAAAGATAAATGATCAAAGGATGTGAACAAACAATTTTCAAAAGAAGAAACAAGCTATTATAAACATGTGGGAAATGATCCAAATCACTAATTATAAGAGAAATTACAATTCTCTGGGATTTGGGGGGGGTTCTACCCCAAACTAATTATTATTCCATAAGAAATAGCAATAAAGGAGGAATATAGAGAATATCCAAAGACATATATGAAATGATACAGGGAAATGATTTATACATTGACTACAATATTGTAATGAGTAATAATAACTTGGAACTCTGATCAACATAATAACTAATCACAACCCCAAAAGATTCTTCTTATTTCTTGATAAATGGATGGTAGGTATATAAGCATTCTCAGATACAGCCAATAAAAAAGACATTTTCTTGATTATACTTATTGTTACAAGACAGGACTTTAAGTTAATAGGAAAGCATATTATAATGAAACCAGAGATAACATCTCAAAAATTTAATCAATTAATCATTTAAAAATACAAAAATTGATGAAAATATTAGAAGGGGTAAGTTCAAGAAAAGCAATGATAGCATGTTAAATTTTATATATTTTTTTAAAATAGTAAACATAATAAGTGCAAAATGAATACATTTTATTTTGAAGATGCTTTCAGTTCAAAAAGTTCAGTATATTGAACAATAATTACCAACATATTTACTGCTTTACGACTTAAAACACGCTTTCTTTGTAACAATTCTGTTTAAAAAAAAAAAGTATCACTCTTGTATTATAACTAAGGAAAATGAGGCTCAGGGAAGTTGATTTAGATAACAGTTGTGAATCAGCCTACAGAGTTAACTGTGGGTTCTCAGACATGAGTTGGGGGGATAGGCATAGGTCAGTTTAGAAGTTGTGAAGGGTTCCACCAAAGGACATCAAGGGAGTCAAATCTGTGGTCAGTTGTAGGATGAGTCAGATCCAAATGATAGGGTAAGGCTGGAGGTAATCTGGGGTAGGAATCAAAAGTTAGCTCGATTCTGGCTTCAATCCTGGATTGAAGTCAGTGGTGAGGTGTAAAGCCAGGATCTAGGTTAAGTAATGATGATAACTAAAAATATTAGTTGGAGGATAAAGAATGGGGTCAGGTGTAAATCATTGGCCAAGTTCACTGGTACAGTGGGTTCTGAAGAGACTTATAGGGAAGGGTCAATGGTTCTAGAGTACAACCAAGGTCAATTGTAGGGCAAACTCAGAAGTCAACACCAGATAGATGAGCATACATAGCCCTCATTCCTAATACCAAGTTCATTCACACTCAAAGGCTGGCTCAGAAAAATTCTGATTTAAGTGATTTCAGATGTTTTAGCTCACTGATTAAAAACTACCCTCAGCTATCTAAATTATTGATCAATTTTTTGTGTGTTATTAGTATACAACAAATCGTGGATCTAAGATAATGGATCTAAGACTGCTCTGAAAAGAAAGATAATTTAGTTTAGGCAATAAAGAAACTTTTAAAAAGTGTCTTTAAGATTGGTGGTCATTAAACCCAATACCTACTCCTCAATTTTAGGAATCATAGAGGTTATGTATTATTTATAAGGCTGTGCTGTGCACTGAGGGGCCCTCAGTTTTCAAAATCGGGCTGTGTTTGGATTGTAAAGAATTAATGCCATGTTATTGTACTTGGCTGTGAAATCACAGCAAAGGAATCTTTATGGCCAGTAGAGATGTGGGTGGTAGTTGGACGAGAAGGTAGAAGGCTTCATATTTCTGCAGTCCAACATGCAGCCCATATTAGAGCAACACCTACAGGGCTGCAACAGCTAGAGAGTCTGTTAGCACATCTATTAAGTAGTGATTTAAAAGAATTTATAACTCAACTGTTTTATATTAGGACAAAAAGTGTGTGCATAAAGGGAATGTAGACATAAAGGATTTGCTTTGCCAAGGAACTAGAATCCCTATGGGATAGCAAATAATTTCACTGTTTTGATTGTTTTATGATAGCTAACACACTTCAGGGAGGGGCAATAAGAAAGAGACTATGGATTCCCTTGTTTGTGGTGGTGCTTCTAATTAAACCTTGTAACCTTCATTATTTGGTATTTTGGTACTATGAAAGATGGGAAGAGGAAGGAAGAGATTGTAAAGTGGAAAGAAATGTATTTAGAATCAAAAGAAGTAGCTTAGACTCATACCTCCCTCACTTAACACCTGTGTAACTCAAAGGAAGCCACTTGATCTCTCCGACACTCAGGTACTTCATTTTTAAAATGAATTCCCAGAGTTCCTCCTAATTTCACATCTCTAAGATGCCATTCATCTAAGAGGGCAGGTTGAGTACTGTCATTTCCTCCAGAACCACTAGAGGTTGCTACATACAGAAATAGAAACTAAGAGGCCAAAGGAAAAAATGCTAAGCAAATAATTTAAAATAGAGAAGCAACCTTTGCTTCTATTTGCAACCTTTGTAGGCACAATAAAGACTAATTCGCAAGAACACCCATATCTAGGAGTTTATTTAGCATGGGAATGATTTGACTCAACTTCTATTCACTGAAAACTTTCTGTATGCCTAGTTCTATCTACTACCACACACTTCTAACTAGATTACAGAAAAGAAAGACAAAAAAGAAAAGGAAGGGAGGGAACAAAGGAGAGAAAGGAAGGGAGGGGGGAAGAAGGAAGGAAGGAGGGAAGGAAGGAAAGAAGGGAGAGAGGGAGGGAAGGTCATTGTCCATAAATTAGCTAAGCCACCCCCCCCCAAAAAAAAAAACAACCTGTCTTCAGTTTACATGTCCTTCACTGAATATGTGAATATTCTATGTGATTATATATTCATATGTATGATGTATTTCAATTTTGGCTAGCACAGACATATATCTAGACATATAGCATAGATATATCTTTTCTGGACATATATCTACTTATTGTGGGGAACTTTGTTTACATGCATTTTTCAAAAATGATCCTGTTCCTAAACTACACAATATAAAGATTAGATTTTGGGTTAAGAAGACTTGTGTTAAATCCTGATAGCAATAATGACTACTTGTATAACTGTGGACATAATACTTGATCTCTTAGGGCCTTGATTCTTTCATCTATAAAATAAGGTTAGGCCACATGATCTCCAAGATGCCTTTCTGTTCTAACTCCTATTTAAAATATATATGAACAAAAGCTAAGTTCTATCCATGAACACATAGGCCAACATTTAACTCAGGCATAGGAATTTACTCCGTCTGTCAAATGCTTGTGCAAATAAAATTTTCAGCCACCCTCTGTCCCATTATTAACTCAGCAGATCCACATGCTACTCTTTGCAGCATGTCCTCAAGTCCTCACATCTTCTACCCAATTTTGACTATGAAAATAAATCTCAAGGATATCATAGGAATGTGAAATATAAAGAGAAATAAATTTATCTATTAGCAGCATTTACCAGTGTCTGACACACAGCAAGTACTTAATAAATGCTTGTTGATAGAATGAATGAATACTCCTAAGCTTATTTCACCAGGGACTGGATTTAATTATGTTGATTTGAATCCAGTTTTTAAGTTATTTGATTTGTTGTGTTCATTTCACTATCTTTTTTAAGAGGACAGAGCTTTAAAAATCTCACAAATTTAAAAAAAGAAAAAGTTCACAGATGAGTGTTACTCTTTATACTTTCATCCTCAGTGCCAAGCACAATGTCTGGCTGTGTCCTTAATAAATACATGGTTTTTGGAAAATAAACGGATGGCCATCAATTGGAGAATTGTTGGTAAATTATGGTATATGAATGTTATGGAATATTATTGTTTTATAAGAAATGACCAGCAGGATGAATACAGAGAGGCTTGGAGAGACTTACATCAACTGATGCTGAGTGAAATGAGCAGAACTAGGAGATCATTATACACTTCAACAACAATACTATATGAGGACCAATTCTGATGGAAGTGGATATCTTCGACAAAGAGAAGATCTAATTAAGTTCCAATTGATCAATGATGGACAGAATCAGCTACATCCAGAGAAGGAACACTGGGAAATGAGTGTGAACTATTTGCACTTTTGTTTTTCTTCCCAGGTTATTTTTACCTTCTGAATCCAATTCTTCCTGTGCAACAAAAAATTCGGTTCTGCACACATATATTGTATCTAAGATATACTATAACACATTTAACATGTATGGGACTGCCTGCCATTTAGGGGAGGAGGTGGAGGGAAGAAGGGGAAAATTCAGAACAGTAGTACAAGAGATAATGTTGTAAAAAATTACCCATGCATATGTACTATCAAAAAATTATAATTATAAAATTAATTTTTAAAAAGGGAAAAATAAAAACAAAACAAAACCAAATAAATAAATAGATGGTTTTTTCAATGGGATGGACTATACTGGATGCCCCATTCAGTTCTAAATCTATGATACTATAACGCTAGAGCAGAGGGTCTCATCCCTTTCCAACCTACAGGTTTAAATCGTGTACCAGAGAAACCTCTTAATTTTGGAAGTCCACTCCATCCTGGACTCATTTCACCACTGGAACTATATATACCCCATAGCCTCTCCTTGTGATTGTGTGGTTCCTTCATGAACTTCCATGTGAAGGAGAACATCCAGACCATCTGTGTTTCATTCCACTCCTAACACTTGGAACATTCTCTATGACACCCCCCCAGGCTATCCCAAGCAGTCTTTTTGTCTCCATTTTATATACTAACATCCTTCTCCTTGAGAAGAGAATATCCCTTTCTTTCTCTTTGTATGTATATTCCCAGTGCTTAGCACAGAGTCTAACAAATACTAAATTCCTTAACAAATGTTTGTTACCTGACTGTAGAATAAATGATTGTGTACAACTGAATTATAGCCTCAAGTCAAATAGTTTCATCTATAAATATTTTTTAGAGGAGCATGTAATAATAACACATATACATAAGATGCAGACATGGGCAACAGATCCTATGCTTTCTATCATACTCTACTGACAAAGGAACATATAATATTAAAAAAACAAATTTGAATTTACATTCAAAGTTTGCTTCAAATAATGAATTATACATTCATCGAGAGCCAGAAATGCCACCACAATCTATGAAAACTCATGTAACTAAGTGTCCTAAGTGTAATCATTGAACCTGAAAAAAAAAACCTTTTCTCTTCAGGATGATTAACTAATTTTTTTTTCAAGAAATGATGTCAATGAGATTGAGTAGTCTTTGAATTTAATCTCCTTAGAAAAGCATCAAATTTATAATTGTTTTAGCAATCAACTCTTTATATGAGACCCAGTCTATAGATTAAATATCATAGTCATAATAACTACTTGGTAATTTCATCAACAAAACAGTTTTTTGTCTTTTTCCACACTTCAAAAGCTCTTAATTCTAATTGCTAGATAAACTCCTGTATCAGTGTTAAAGATTATATCTCTCCTCTAAGTTTAAGGAGATAATTTTCCAGAGCAGGGATAGGGGAAACATCTGGCTTACAGGCTGTATAAGATCCTCAAAATCATTTGCTAAGGTAACCACAAGCAATGATGATGTTATAAATATTCAATTTGGCAGAAAAAAACCAACCCTGTTCTAGAGCTACTTTACTCTAACCAGTTCAGTTCTATCATCTGGTGACCAATTTTCTAGCATTGGTCCTTTTGGATGTTAGCCTTTTTTCCATTGCAGGAGGATTTTACAATGCTTCTTCCTTGTTATTGCCCATAACCTTCTAGAACTTAAGGGAAAATTTCATACCATGATGAAGCATCAGAAAAGGCCTTTAGTGAAAAATGTTTCCCCTATCCAGTTTTAAATGTATAAGTTCCACCTGTTATTTCAAATACCATCTTTTCCTTGCCTAATAGTTTTACTGAAAGTTCACACAAGCTAAAATTATATTTTCATGTAAATACTGTGCTGAAATAAAAGGTCTGGTGAGCTAGCTTTCCCACACTTTTTTTTTTTTCCGCTTTGAGGCAATTGGGCTTAAGTGATTTGCCCAGGGTCACACAGCTAGGAAGTGTTAAGTGTCTGAGACCAGATTTGAACTCAGGTCTTCCTGAATTCAAGGCTGGTGCTCTATCCACTGCGCCACCTAGCTGCCCCTTTCCCACACATTTTAAATCAGATTACTTTTCTTTTGGGTTTTGTGTTATTAAAATGATAAGCAAAGCAAACATGAGGACATAAATTTAATGAATTGACTGTGCAGTTATAGAAATCACAAATTTAAAAAAAAAGAAGCAAAGAAAAAATGTAAAGGAAGAAATTAATTGAAAAAATTTTTGAAAACAAGTTTGATAGTTTTTTTGAAAATGCAGATGAACTGATAACCCATTACCAAATTTAATCAAAATGAGAAAAATCAAATTATTAGAATCAGGAAGGGGGCGAGAAGAGAAATAACACAGAGGGAGAAAATATATAGAAAATGTTCTGCATATCTATATGCCAAAAACAAAAACAAAATCCCCAAGACTACAAATGAAAAAGGTATTTTTTAAAATCCCAAATGCCCAGGTAGACTAAACAGAAATCAGAAAACATAAATAAACCAATTTCAGGAGGAAAGATTTCAATTATAAATTGAGTTATGAGTAAATGCTTTGAAATACTTCAGAAACCACTCCCATATAAACTTTTTTCAAAAAAAAAAAAATTTCCATGTAAGTCATTCTATGAAAAAAAATATGGTTCTTACCTCCAAACCTGGCAACCATAAGGCATCAAAAGGAGATTATAATTTGATAATACCTAATTTTACTGTAAACTATTAAGCAAAATGTTGGCAAACAATGCGAAAGTATATACCAGATTTTCATTATGATAAAGAAATAGGCCAGTTCAATAAAAGGAAAACAGTATATACAATAAATTGTAAAAATGAAAAATCCTAAACATATGCTCCAACATCCCAAAAAAAGGTTCCTGATGAAATATCCAGTAGAATGAATGCTATATTTGAAGTCAGAGAACTGGGTTCTTCCTAATCCTGGCTTTGCCACCTACATATTACCTCTGAAACTTGGAAAATCTCTATAGCCTCTTTGGACCTAGTTGCTTCAACTCCAAAAGTCAGAGTTGGACTAGAAGATTTCAAAACGAAACATTAAAATATGAAGATATGAAAAGATGTTTCTTCAACATAAAAATAAAATGAATCAAGAGCTAACATTACAATTAATGGAGAATCCTAATCAGAACAAGCAGTTGGCAGGGATGCCTACTCTCACCATCACTATTTGATATCGGTTCAAGATTCTAAGGATACCAGTTTAGGCAAGAAAACAATAATAAGTCAGTAAGAAAATACATAAAACTGATTAAACCAGATGGTGGAACAACTTATCAAAGGGGAGAATAATGTTTTCACTCTTAAAACATTATTATAAATGTCTTCATAATCAATGCCTTTAGCAAGACAGAATATATAACAATCTAAGAAAATCTGAGTGTTCTCTTTACTGTTAACTAATAGAGTAATACTATTTAGACTAGCAAAATATGTCACATGTGGTATCAATAGCCTAGTGAAAAACACACACACAAAACCAAAAGTTGGATAGATTGCGCCTTTAAGTGCTTCTCTTCCCTCATATTCCACAATCTGATTCCAACATCCACAATTACCATTAATTTCTTCATATCAAATCTAATATCCTTTTCTCAATCCTCATCTCACTTGACTGCCCATAACATCTTACATTTGGTCTAGCAGCTTCACTTATATTCTGCAACAGCCTTTTAACTCTCAAGATTGTCCCATTCAATATATCCTCCATTCAGCTGCCAAAGTGATTTTCATAGAGTATAATCCTGACATTGTCATTCCCTTATTATCTCTAGGATGAAATATAAAGTCCTTTGTTGGGAATTTAAAACTCTTCATTACTTTACTCCCCTCTACACAATCTATGAGGGAACTACACTGACTTTCTTACTGTTCCTCAACCAATGTTTTGTCTTTGTCCCTGCCTCTGAATGTTGTCTCCCATTCTTGAAATGCCCTCTCTCTTCGACTCTACATAATCTTCCTGTTTCATTCAAGCCTCAGCTCAAATTCTACCATCTTTAAAAAGCTGTTCCCTGTCCTTCAAATTACCAATACCTTCTACCTTCTTTCTGACCTGTGGCTATCTTTTATGTAACCCCAATATTACAATAAAAATGTGAATTTTCAAGACTTTTTTTTTTTCCTGTATATCCCTGACTCCTAATGTAGTTATTTATCCCTTTCACATCATCAGGGGATTAGGGGCTCAGCACCTCCAAGATCTGGAAAATCCAAGTAAAATTTCTTGGCCTTCCTTTCATACAAGAGAACTCTATGTGTTTTCTTTTTTCTTTTATCAAGAATTTGCAGACCTTATTGCAAAATTTAGATTAAATATTTTTGGGGTCATCCACTGGTCTTCATGTGTCATCTGCAGCTTCCACAAAATCCCCCAAAAAAATTCCCATTCAATTTTTTATGCCAATCCATGATATATAAAAACTACAATGGGGAAAACCATGATGAAGAAATGATAACTGTTACAGTGCTTAATGGTAAATGGAACACAATGCGGAAATAAAAAATACAACATATAAAGAATAGCAATAATGTAAAAATAGTAACACTAATAAATTCTTTATTTGAATATTTATTCTTATTGGTGGTTACTATATTTAGACTAAGAAATAGTAAACAGTACAATTTTTTTTTTACAATGCACAAGCACTAATGTATTTTAAGTTTCATTTTCTCCTGCGTTTTTCCACTGAAAAAAAAATATAATGTTCTTGAGAACAAGAACTATTCCATTTTCTTGGTATCTAACAAAATGTTTGGCATACAGTAGGCATTTATTAAATGTCTTGGCACAAAGTAAGCATTTTTAAAGTGCTTTTTATATTAAACTAAATTTAGCTTTTAGACTTGAAACTCTCTGGAATGTAATGCATATATATGTACTTAAAAAGAAAGTTTAACATTCAAAATCACAGGTTAATAAATTATATATTTTCTGGGGGAAAAAATGGAAAATCACCTGGAAAAACTGAAGGAGTAGTAAGTGGAAGTAGTTTGATATAAGAAGAACCAGGGACAGAAAGGTCTACCTCCTTTTCTTCTTCTTCATTTTCATCCATTTCTTCAGGGAGATCAATCTCTGGTCTTATCTAGAACAATAAAGATATGCCATTATATCCATAGATCTATTTTAGCATGTATGTATATATATATGGGTCTGTGCATGTGAGAAAGAGCAAGACAGAGACAGAAACATAGAGAAGCTTAAGGATTTATCAAAAAAAAAAATTTTTTTTTGCTTGTCTATTACTTTCCTATCTTGTCCAAAAAACAAAAACAAAAACAAAAACGAATGACACAAAGAAACCAGATATTTCAAAGGTAAGGAAGATGAATCTGACTGTCTTGCTTGAATTGATCAGTTATTTGACCATATCAATCAACCTATTCAAATACATTAAAAACAAATTATCCTTTTTAGATACAGAACAATGACAATTAAATAAGAAAATGCGACAAGAATAGGAAAAGAAAACATCACATAGTATTAAGTTCAAATCAAAAAGTTAACAAATGCAAACACCAGAGCATTCAAATGTATTCAATCTAAGTAGAAATCTACTTTATTCACACACTTTATTTTTAACTTGCAGGTTTCTATCATTTTCCTTTACGCCACCATTTCAGACAACTCAGTGTGAAAGGAAGCAAAGAATAGGGAGACTGAAATGCTTCACTTCATTTTTGTTGAGCTCAGTATTTTGTAGCTCTAGTGAATAGGCATAAGAAAGTCTTTAATTGTATGGCTCTACCTCATTAAAGCTAATTTGCATGAATTTGTGGTTACTTTTGGATCAGTTACATCACTTCTATCTATTTTTTTTAAAAAGAACAAATTCTATGGCAGCTTCGACAAGGTATAACTGTTAAACAATTAATTACATTTTTTAATACTCTAGATGACTAACCAATCTAATGCCCACATGGAGCCAATTAAACATTAGCGAAGGAAATCAAAACATACAAAAGTGGTGACCATAACCATAAAGTGCTAGAGCCCAACATTAAAATGAGTCTGTCTCCTCACGTTATTTTTAGAAATAATTAACAATTCCTGCAGACTGACTTCTTCATGGGTCCCTAAAGCATTGTTCTATTTTGAAACTGCTCTGAGTCAGGATTCTTGTCAGGGGGAAAATAAGAGAGGAAATGCTTCTCTTAAGTATAATAAGCTCCATTCTAAAGAAGCCATTCAACCAGAACCACTGTTTGCTTTTATTTGGTTTAAAGGAGCACAAACGTACCAGTACTTTCGAAGACAAGATTTAGTTCCACTCAAAACCAAAGACCAAACTTTAACACAGAGGAGTCAGCCACAGCTGAAGAGGCAAGTTCTGATGACTCCCTAAAAGGTTACTCTAATATTTGCCCATTTCTTTGTGTACCAGTGATCCCCAGATTCCTGAGACAACACATGGCTTTCATAAGCCAGATCTCCAGGTGCTGCTACAGCCCACACACGGAGCCACACCAGACTTCAAGCTTAGTAAGTTTGAGGAAGCATGCGGAATCTTCCTTAGAGTTATCCTGAAGGCCAAACTCCCAGTGGTCGAGTTCTTGGGACCAAGAACTAGTGCTACAGTCTTACGACAGAGGAAGCAACTAGGTGCTAGACTATAAGCTGTCAACCTCAAAGCCTGGTCCAAGGAGCAAATTAAAATCTAATTTTAAAATGTTTAGCAAAATAAACAAAATTAAAACCCAACAGATATAATATTAATTTGTGGTTTTCTAAATTTCTAATAGTCCTATGGCCCAAAAAGCTTCAAATTGGCTCAAGCCCAGGCATCTGAGCCACGCCAAATGTCCCAATGTCTTACATCTAGAATTTATAAAACTGAATATTGTCTGACTACATCTGTATACATTCTTCTCCTTCATCCAGCCTCCACTATACCTGGGTGATAACTAGGACTTGCCATCAAACCTTTCCCCAGTCACTATCAGTCTACTCATACAAAGGTTTAGGAAATAATATCTAAGTAACACATTTATTTCCTAATTAGGCTAGGTGGTACAAGGAAGAGAGCCCTGGACCTAAAGCATGGAAGATTCATCTTCCTAAATTCAATCTGGCCTCAGACACTTTCTAGCTATGGGACTGGATGAGTCCCTTAATGCTATTTGTCTCAGTTTCCTTATTTATAAAAAGAGTTCTTCATATTCTTCATAATATTCAAGTATTGGTAGAGAATTTCTTCCACAAACAAAAGTTATAACTCTACTAAGACCTTCATACGTGGTTGTATGAGCTTCATCCAAAAATCTTATCATATAATTCTCAGTCTCCTATGAGCAAAATTCTCAAAAGCTAACCAAGCCTGGAGCTCAGGCTACAACTACACAAGTTAGGGAAAAACTAATCAGCTAGAGATCCACTAGAAGCAGCTGGGGGTGCAGTGGATAAAGCACTGGACCTGGATTCAAATTCAGCCTCAGACATCCTGAGACAACCCTCAGCTTCTTCACCTATAAAATAGGGATAACAACAGTGTTTATCTCACAAAGTTATCTGGATTAAATAAAATAACATTTGTGAAGTGCTTAATATAGTAGCGGACAGAGTAGATATCTTTTATATATTTATTTACACACACACACACACACACACACACACACACACACACACAGCACATTCTCTTCCTTTTCTAGACACACAGGTTTTAGAGAATTCAGGTTATATCCATAATAGGATAAGATATCAAAGTAGAACTGAGGAGGTACATTATAACATGGCACTTCCTTGTTCATTTGTATCATCCAAGGGGAAAAGAGTTTTAGCTTCTTCCCATATGATGATCTGGTAACCGTTGCTCACTTATACTTGGCTGTGGTTTGAATTACTTTACTCCTACTCTTGAGAATAGCATTTATTTTTTCCTTCCAGTTGCCTAATAATACTTTACATGTGCTCATTCTTCTTCATTGGGATGCTCTATAGGATATTCGTATTGTTTTATGGACAGACAAAATGAATCTGACCATAAGGGAAAGGAGAGAATTTACATGATAGGCTGCCCATAATAGGTACAAAATTACAGCAATTATGTTCCATTAGCTACTGAAATACATAGAACAAAAATAATGTATATATAAAAAAAACCTAACAATTAATGTGTTGCTAGACTTTTTTTGTAAAAACTAAAGCAGAAATATAAACGGAAAATACTATTATGTATAAATTGAAATTTCAGCTTAAACATTCGCAGTCTTATTGGGAAAATTCAGTTCTCTTTATATCTTTGATATTCAGAAACAAAAAATAACTTTTAATAAAAACAGTGGCATTAATTTAAATTAAAACCAAATGGAGACTCCATATTTGCAACAACCTGAATGCAAAGTCAAATTCTTTAAAATAACATTCATTTCTAGTCCTGATTTTTGAAATCTGCACAAAATAATGTACTTCAGATCCCTATAATGAAAAGAATCTAATCAGAACACCCAAATCAGAAGAAAAGTTGTTTTCCTTAAATGTTTATCCCTCACTAATGTTTTTATCAGGAAAACCAATCCTTTAGTCCTGTTGGTGTTACAAACAGATTGGGAATAACAACAAAGAGCAAAAATAAAACTGAGCTGAAAATAATAGCAAAAGCAATAGGAACCAAAAGGGAATTACTTGTGTTGTTCTCCCAGCATTAGAATCAACGGGTAAGCTAAGTTCTCAAAAGCTCTATAATTTTACTGATATGTTCAACATTAAAACTAGCTCAGCTAGTTAAAGGAAGCAAGTATATGATAGTAAAGTCATTGTCTCATAGACTTCTGCCAAACAGAGGGAGATCATTCAACACATTTATTTTGGTTCTAATTCAGAAGTGAGCAAGAGAGGAGGTGTAAATACTTTCACAGGGGAGAGTATGCAAGTAATTTCAGGCTTTGGGGAATACACCAATTGCTTTCAAAGGGAAAAGAAAACTTTGGCAACATGGCAAGGCTCTTCATTGTTTATTTATCACAGGGACCACCAGAAGGCAGATTCTGCCTATGAAGTTTTGGAAACAAAAATAAAAACTGCTATTGACTAGCTGTGCAACTTTGGTCAAGTGAATTCTCTGGACTCAATTTATTCTTCTTCTAAGAGGTTGATTTTGGACTAGATAATCATGACAGGCATCTATGAAGAAAGTAATTCACTGCATGTAGACTGTCTAATGAGAATTCTGTTATTTAAAGGTATTCTAATGTACAGAGAAGTTTGTTCTCTGAGAAGTGTAGTTCAGTCATGTTCAAACGGAAGAGCTAATGAGTAAAATTTACTGGGCAGAGTACATAAAACTCCTTGCATGCCCTGCTCTTGAACCACTTAACTGTGAAACCACGTAACCTGTACATATACATACACATCTGCCTATATATATATATATATATATATATATATATATATATATATATGTCAGTTCAATTCCTCAAACACTGAATGGATTTGAAGAAATTAATTTCCATGATAATAAAAGTACCATCAGAAGGCATAAGAAAAGCCATGCCTGAGTATGACTGAAAAGTCAATTTAGTAAAATTTTCCCTACACTATATTTCCTATCCATAATTCTGTACTCATCAACGTGATGTCTAATTTACTACTCACCCACTCCATTTCCCTCCATCCTCCTTATACATACCAGCATAAATAGTACTTAGAGGCTTTAGCAATCATCTAGTTTAGGAGGTTTTAACTTTTTTTGGAATCATAAATATCTCTGCTAGGAATCTGATGAAATCTATGGATCATTTTTCCAAATTATTCTTCAAATGCATAAAAAATACATAATGTTACAAAGGAGACCAATTATATAGAAACATAGTTACATAATTTTTTTAATTTAATAGACTAATCTCCACCCCACATCCCAATTAAGAACCTCTGATGTAATCAAAACCTATCTTTTTACAAGAAGAGCAAATTGGGGTCAGGTTACCTAGCTAGTCAGCAATAAAAGCAAAAATTCAAGAACAAGAACAAAAATTCAGATAAATGGCGATAGTCAGGACCATTTACTTTTGAGAAATTTTCCAGGTTTTGCCTGTAAACTTCAAAAGAATATACATTTATAAATTTATGACTAGCATCAATTCAAAGGGATATTAGAGGTCATCTAATCCAATATCCCTCCCCCTCCCCCTTTCTTTACAAATCTGAAATTTGAAGATCAAAGAAGGTAAGGTCATACAGAGATGAATGATGAATTCATGAATGAGAAAAGCATCCATTAAGCATTTACTATGTGTGGACCACACATAGTGGCAAACTCAGATGTTACAAATGGAAAAGTAGATAGTCCTCTGTCCTCAAGGAGTTTATATTAACATAGAAAGAAATAATACACTGGAGGTCAAGGTTGTCAAGGAGAGTATTTTGACTTGGGAAGTCTTAGACACAGTGTGAGGTCAAAGAGGAACTGATCAACTTGACTTTTCCAGTAGCTCTGGAAGTAGTGAAATAACACAAAAAGGAAGAGGTGGAAAGGGGGAGTAGGGGGCAAAAGTACACACCACTGGGATGAGCAGGGTGAATGACAAAAAGGCATGTGAAATACAGCTGAGGCTGGCTGGATACAGTAATTTTTACACTCAGTTAAGTTATTAGATAAAACAGCAAGGATCAGAGAGTAGACTGGGAATAAATATGCATTTTCATTATGGGGATTCATAGGATGTAACTTGGAGGTGGACTGGTCCAAGGTGTGCTGTTGCAGAACATAGAAGGAGAATGAAAAGATAGGATTTGAACCCAAAATTGAACCTCAGAGTCTAAATTCCGTGTTCTTTGCATTGTAGCATGTTGCTAGGTTATGGAATCTATTCATTTTTCAAAAATCAAGCCAAAAATTAATATTTACTTAGAGCTGTCACTCCACCCTGCATCTGCAGCCCTGCCTGTCCAGGATAAGCTCTTCACTTTTAAACTGCTCACCAGCATGCTAACTTGATCCTTGATTAATTCCACCTCCCTCAGCCTCAACTGCCATCTGTTCGTAAGGCTACTGCAGTGCCAAACTCCTCCCAATGCCTTCCTTCAGAGAGGGCAGTTCCCTTTTTTTCATCTGCTGCTCTGCCTGTTTTCAGTTCCATGGAACAAGATGATGACCTTGAGCCAAGAACCTCCTGGGGTCAACTCACTGAGCTTACTTTCCTGCCTCCTTTTATGGATTTATCACCCCCTTTTTATTGTAAGTTCTTTGCGGACAGCTCTTTCTTCTTATTAATTGCATCCACAGCCCTTAGCACAGTGCCTGGTACACGGTAGACACTTTATAAATGCTTATTGGATTGGACCTTTAATGGATATCATAAAGGACTGAGCACTGGAGCCAGTGGTAAGGACCTCTGAGTGACATTCCCTCTTGGCCACTTGTTAGCAAGTGATTCAGGCTGCAATCTCGCCTCTCAGAGGTTATTTCCTAACATCTATAAAATTCAATTAAGAATAAGAAAAGACTAAGAATCTAGAGCTTTAATAAGGAAAGGAACTTTTAAAAATCTAAGTGTGGTAGTAATCTGAGTTTATTATTTTCATTATTATTAGTATGAATAACATACCTGGAGTTAGAAATACATCAGAAAGATAATCTCCAAAGAGAATATAAATAAGAAATAAATTCATCAACAAAAAAGCATAAATGAAAAAGTAAAAAAATATATACCTCTTCAGGAAGATGGAAAATGGTGTGTTCTTCTGAACCAAATGCTGACAAGGATTTGTATGCAGCAGTAGCCACAATAGGGTCCTAACAAGGAGGGAGAAAATGTACAAATTAAGAAAGACTGATGGATATCTTAAAGAATAAATAGTATAATGTAAAGAAAATCAATCCATATTCTCCCCCAGGAAAGAAATGAATAAATGACAACATTTCCCCTAATTCCTACAATCAAGATTATCACAAATGTTGTTTTTGGTTCTCTAAATCACAGACTTATCTTCAGAAAAAGGGTCAGAGAATTTCTAATTATGGTGTTTAATAGTTTAAAGTGAATGGACCTAAGAAAGGACAGAAAAGTTAGTTTTGTTACTTTTACATTCCTTGAGAGAGAATGGTACATATACTTTGCTAAATGCTCCAAATTAAAAGCAGCAGCACTTCAAAGGAAAAGAACCAGTTGGGAGAATTGAAGTCCAGAGTTTGAATCATGGATTTACCATTAACATCTCAGAAACCCATTATGCCTCAATTTTCTCACTTATAAAAATAAAAACAATAGCTATGCCTTTATTAAATCATAGGATTATAAGAACAAACAAAATAATGTTTATAAAAGTACTTTGAGTTCTTCAAAAGAAATAAGTAGACTTTATACAACTAAAAGATGAAAGTATTATTATTCAGCCTTTAGACATGAAAAATTTAATAAAAAGTAAATATACTTAGAAGGGGAAGAGTATAATATTAGGATGTACACACAAATATATATCTATACGGGAGCACATATGCGTGTACATAAAAACATATTTATACATACATGACAAATAGACCATATAATATTACACTTTTGAAATATTGCAAAATTATAAAATACAAAATTGGGGAGAAGTTTCAAAAGTAAAATGTATTTATATCCAAATGTTTCTGTCCATCTTCCAATTCCCCCAAAATAAATAATTTGAAAAAAAAAAAAAAACCTCAGCATCATTTTCTAAAATTTTCTCATTTTTATTATGCTTTCAATGGTACTGATGAATTTACCTTGCTTTGAGAATGATTCCACAGGAAACTGAGAACTTGAACTTTAAAATTCTGCAAAATCAGCAAAAAGGGGATTAAATTTTCATCAAGGCAGACAAGAAGTCAACATAAAGATCACTAAAAGTGTGTGTCTATGTGTATGCACACACACACACACACACATATCAACAAAGACATTTAATTGAAATGAAATGATTTATCTTCTTTTTAAAACTGTACTGATCTCTTTGTTTTATATCCAAATACACCTCTTACCTAATAAGTCAGCCACCCATGACAAAAAAAATTTTTTTAAAGAAAAAAATTCTGTGAAACCAACAAATATAGGACTGAGTTTGAAAGAATAGATAATCAAACCTAAGATTCCAAATGTCCAGAAAACTTCCACTGTGGAAATTTCATTGCTATATATCTGTCAATTCTAGTCTCAAAGAGTTGTCTAAGGCACTGAAAAGTTTACTGACTTGCACAACACAAAATGTACCCAATAACATAAACCCATACTTTCCAAGGGTACTGAATATTAACATATGCAAGTTATAAAAATTCAATTATTATAAATTGGGAATATCTCAGTTTACATTTCTAGAGTTTTCCTATGGCTAGAATCTCTTCCCTCCAATCACTATCCTACCCATTCTAAAAAAAAGCAAATGCTATTTCCTCCAAAAGATCTTGCTTTTTGATCTTAAATCACTGTGTAATTCTTTTATGAACTGATTATTTTCTAATTTGTATCATATTTATCAACAGATAAATTTTCATTTCCTTGACTATGATGAACTCACTCAGCACACAGTAAGTATTTATAAGTATATTAAATATGTTGAAATGAATAGTTAAAATGATGTCATCAAGTTGGCATAAACAGAAAATCTCAAACAAGTGTAATCTACTATTAGAATGTAATTTCCATCTACCAGATGGAAAACAAATGCAGGAACATCATAAATTTGACAAATTTAGAAGCAATCTTTTTCAATGTTTAAGCAGAATTTCCCACCAAGATCCAAGTTCACCTATCTCCACGAAACCTTATCTGATTCCCACTCTTACCCCACATCATTTGTGATGTGAATATTTTGTTGATACTACTCCTATAATACCAAATATATTCAACCTTGCATTATGGAATAACTGAATATAACATGCATATATCCTACTGGCCAACAGATTGAGAGAAAAAGCCTAATGTAGAGGAAAGAATGAAATTCAAAAAGACCTGAAAATGTTAAAAAAAAAAAATAGACATTAACTAATGTGACCCTGGACAAAAATTGCAAACTTCTTAGTGATCTACATTTGTCATCTTATATCGACAAATGAAATTTACACACTAAGAGTTGCCTATGCCAATAGAATAAATCTTAATAAAAAACAAAAATATAAATAAGATTCTAAGCCTACACATTTTGGCATTCCCCACAACATCAAACAAGTATATTTCACCTGGTATACAATATACATAGCAAACCAATGCCGAAAGAATGAATAAATGAAATTGTAAGAATTTAAGATACCAATTGATTATAAGAACTCTGGCATAATAGTAAATCTAAACTTCAAGTCATCACATTTCACAGCTAACAAAATAATCTCAATTTTTTTATTGAGATTAGGAATCTAAATCATAGATTTAGAAATCAAAACATTGAATCAACATTTTGGTTCCTAAAATAGGAATCAAAAATCATGAAAAAATCCAAAGACTAGAAGAATCACAGATTTAAAGAAGAAATTATTTTTCTAAAATATTTATAGATCTGGAAACCATCTAGTACAACCTCTTCATTTGAGAAATGAGAAAAAAACTCACAATCACACTTCAGCTTTTTAAAATAATAAGACTGCCACATGTTTTGATAAACGTTTTGTAGTTTTCAAAATGAATGCTCTTGCAAAAATTAACTCAAGTCCCATCACAACTTTGTCGAGTAGGAAAGGCATATATCATTATCCCTATCAAATGATGGTAAGGTAAATTTAGAAAAGAGAGTGGGGGAATACTTAGACAGAAAAAAGAAAGAAATTCTAAAGCATGCCAACATGGTAACCAGAGCAAAGAAATGGGACAGTAACCTTTCAACAGTAACACCTTTCTCAGGCCAAATCAGCTTCTTTAACATTTACAGATTACAATCAATAGATTACAAACAGATAATCTACAAGCACTGATAAAATTTACTCCACAAGAAAATTCACAACATTGAAAGAACATACATTAGAACAATGAATGTTTGAAGTCACATTACATATGTCTCATTAAAACTGATGAACTAAAAATGTAAAGATACAATTTTCAGCTTCAGAGAAGGAAAGAAACACAGTCAGCCTCCTTACCTTTTTAAAAATATGATTTCCTTCAATTCAACAACAATTTAACAAACATAGTTAAGTAGCTACTGTACAAAACATTAAGCACTGGAAAAGATACAAAATTTAGATAAATCAAAAACATCTCTCACGGAATCTAGTTGAAGGACCAGACAAAAAATATAGATAAATGAAATATACACTATTACATAGTTAAGTGCATTAGAAAGGCACAAAATGTATTTCTTCTCTGCATTCCAGCTGACACCTTACAGAATAGATAATTTGAACTTTAATGACATAAAGCAAATGAGGCAGTTGGATATCAAAGGGCAAAGTGACTTGGGCAAGTCACTGAATTGCTCAGGGCCTGGGTAGCTTCATAAATTAAAGATGACTTCTCAAGTAAAAGGCAACTTGGTATAGTAGATAGCTCTACCTCTGATAGAGGTTAGCAGGGTGGCTCCCAGCAAATCATTTAACTATTCAGTGTCTCCCTAAGAGAATTGCCTACTAAGAGGCAAAATGAGGTGCTATCCAGCAGAGGGAGAGGCAATTTCTTCACCTGGGAATTCCCTATACTCACAATATGACAGGTCTAATCTCCAACACTCACTGGTTGAAGTCTGCATGATTCATAAGGAGCTCTCCAGATCTAATAGTCGAAGAAAGGCACCAATACAAAATTAAAATTGGAGAACTTCATTTGCAAATTGATACAACTTAGCATAAAGACATGGATGAGGGCTATAGAAAAACAGGATATGAATTTCACTTAAAATACTAGCAGTGTTCACCTAGGCAAGTCACTTAGACTCTCTGAAGTTCACATATTAAAAAGAGGATAATACCTACTTTACAGAGTGCTGTGAACATCAAATTAGAAACCCTAAAATGCTACAGAAAATGGGAGCTGTTTGTTTTTTGGGTTTTTTCCCCCATTGGTATTAGTCCATCAAATAAAAACTATGGGAAGAAACTAAAAAATCCACAACATCCTTTATGTTCACTTGGAGCAAATACCTTTTTTCTTTCCTTTTTAATATCCTGAACTTAATAAACAGTAAATGAATTAAATTAGTATTTCCATATACTACATTATAAAACCTATTATATTACAGAACATAAGGAAAGGATTATTTTCCTGGTTCCGAACATTTAAATCTCTCCTGGTTTTTCTGGAACTATTCCTTTCCCCATTTCTAAGGGCACAATAATAATTTTATATTATATTCATCATAATTTGTTCAGTCAATAATCACCAATGAATACTCCCTTAACTTCCACCTCTTTACCACAATAAAAATAGTAATTATAAATATTTTTGGTTATATTGGCCTTTTTTCGCTCTTTCTTTGATGTCTCGGGGCATAACTTTTGTAGTGACTTTGCTGGGTCAGAAAATATGCAAATCAATCTTTTAGTCAATATCATCTATTAAGCACGTACTAAGTACCAGGTCCTGTGTTATGTGATAGGATTATAAAGAAAGGGAAAAAGATGATTCCTATCTATAAGGAACTGACAGCCTGATGGGGAAGACAACAAGCAAACAAATAGGTACAAACAAACAAGCAAGATATAGGACAAAAAGGAAATAATTAAAAAATGTTTCCTTTAAATGATGCTGTTTTAATTAGGGTTTAAAGTAAGCCAGTAAGTGAAGGTAATGAAGCTAAGGTGCTTCAGGGGATAGAACATGGCAATTGATGGCAGAAAGATCTGAATTTGAATCCAATCTCAAATATTTACTATTTACATGAAAAACTCTGGTCTTGCCTCAGTATTCTCAACTATAACTTAGGTACCTACTCCCGAGGATTCAGATGAGATATTTATTCTGAGCTCAGAGTCTAGCACACAATAAGCATGTGATAAATGTTTAATGAAAAACATTATAAATGTTCCCCCGCTTCCTACAGAAGGTAAACTAACTCCTTAATGGCACAGACCGTCTCTATCTTGAGAACAGCAAGTACTTAATATATATCAGCTGAATTAAAAGGACTTCCTGAGCTGACCTCACTGCTAGTCTCACTCCCAGTCACGGGCCTCCCTTGGTAAATATAGTTCTAAATTGCTTCCCAAAATAAGTAGAAAATTAATTCACAGCTCCACCTACAGTATACAAGTGTGCCTGTTTTGCCACAGCTTCCCCCCCATTTATTATCTCCCTTTTCAATCATCTTTTGACAACTTCAGAGTTGCTTTAAATTTATATTTCTCTCATTATTAGTGGTTCAAAATGTTTTCCCCCTCATGGAGATTTTTACAATTTGGACATCCTCCTTTTAAAATTTTCTGTCTATGCCCTTAGATTATTAATCTACTAGAGAAATGTTCATGCTCTTATGAATTTGAGTCTGTTCGTTACACATCTAATAAATGAAACTTTATCAGGAAAATAGGATGCCAAATTATTCTGCCCCTCCCACCACCTGCCCCCAATTAACTGTTTTCCTTATCTTTTAGAACCACTGGTTTTGTTTGTGCAGAAACTTCTTTTTTTTTTTAATGACAAATGCAACTTTATTTGATAGAATTAAAAAAGAAAATTAAAGAATGATTTCCAAAGATCTTTAGAGCAATAAAGATCTTTTTTTTTTAATTTTCAGT
Source organism: Sminthopsis crassicaudata (assembly GCF_048593235.1). Classification (NCBI taxonomy): domain Eukaryota; kingdom Metazoa; phylum Chordata; class Mammalia; order Dasyuromorphia; family Dasyuridae; genus Sminthopsis; species Sminthopsis crassicaudata. Next base: position 532,434,300 of record NC_133617.1, on the reverse strand, counting down.
TTTTATTTACCAGATATATGCATGGGTAATTTTATAACATTGACAATTGCCAAACCTTTTGTTCTAATTTTTCCCCTCCTTCTCCCACCTCTGTGCAGAAACTTCTTAATGTTATGTAATTAAAATTGTCCAATTTATCTAAAGTGGTCCTCTACTCATTGTTTATTCAGCATCTTTCCCTCTATTCACAGACACATAAGATAATTTCACCTTTGTTCCTCTAATTTGTCATCACGTAACCTTTTATGTCTGGACCATAAAAAGTTTATTTGAAGCTTATCTTGACATATTGGTGAAATGTTCATCTACACCTTAATAACTGCTAGACTACTTTCCAGCTTTTCTAGCAGGTTACTTTGTATTGTTGGCCCTTATTCTAAAAGTTGGCATCTTGGGATTTAAAAAACACTATGTCAACACTATGTTTGTTTCTCTATATGGCTTATCTATCTTATCTATTGCACTTTTACTTTTTAATCAGTACAAAAAGTTTTAAATTAGTTCTTGGTAGTACAGTTGTAAATGTGATGCTACTACTGAAATGTTTCTTTCTCACTTGTTTCATTATTTTCATTATTGTTATATATTTCATTATGTTCCCTGATCTTTTTGACTAATTAATTAATCTTCTAGATTAATGTGGGTCTTTTTCTTAAGCTTTATAAAGAAATCTAATAATTTGATATGGTACTGAATACACAAATTTAGATGCTATTTTTATTTTACTAAGGCTAACAAGGAGGAATTCACAGTCTTCAACTTGTTAATATTTATTTTTTGTTTCTATGAAGTGTTTTATATAGCCACCTATTTCATAACTAGCATTTTAAGGTTTGTAGAACACTTTTAAAAGGCTATCCCATTTGATTCAAACAACAACCCCACAAAGTATATGATATATTGTTACCATTTCACAGATGAAGAAATTTGAGGCTAATAAGGTAAAACAGTGTCTGAAGCAAGATTCATATTCAAGATTTTAATTCCAAGTTCAACATTCTATCCAATATGCCACCTAGCTGCCTTCATCTGTCTTTATAAATAGAGACCCAAATGTTTTATACAATCTGTAACTGTCTTGAATGGAATTTGTTATTTATTTCTTCCTGACTAGTTTTATTGTTGATATATCTTACTATTTTGCTGGTTATTAATTATATCAATTAATTTTTAGCTTTCTATAAAAAGGAAGAATTGTTTTCTCTTTGTACATATTTATTTTTTCAATTACTTTTTTAAAATCTTATTGTTGTGGTGAGAATTTCTTAACACTGTATCTAAAAGAAAAGTGGTAATAATGAAAATTCTGGCTTTATTCCTGTTTTTATTGGAAACTTCTCAAATTTAACTCTAATATATATAATTCTGGCTCTTGGTTTTAAATGGCTGCAAACTGCCATACTGAGAATCCAATGACAAATATATTTTCATATATTATACATATTCTATAAAGAATTAACCTGTTAAGAAACAAATCTTCGCTTTTATATTGTCTAATCATTATTATTATTGCCCATAATATCTTAGATGCAATACAGAGAACCCTACTAGCAGAGGTGACAGATAGGAAAACTATAACAAGTATAAAGTAAAACAAACAAAAGGTTTCATTCTTTAAGAAACTGTGGAATAAAATTTTGTTTTTTGAGCTAAAAGAAAAAAAAAAAAGCAGAGTAAACAGCATGTAGAAACAAATGTAGGCTTTTTACAACACAGCACTAAGTAAAATGTGCAAGACCGCAATCAGGAAAAACTCAGTTCAAATTTAAATTTTGACATTTACTAGCATTCTGAACCCTGGCAAACCAGATAAGATCTCTGAGCCTCAACTACCTCACCTTAAAATAAGGATGATAATAATATTAGATATTATCCCACAGAGTTATTATGAAGTTTAAACATGATAATGTATACAAAGCATATTACAAACGTTAATAAATATTATTTCTATTACTACTTTATCTCCATTTCACAATATGATTTTAATTAAATATCTATTACCAATAGACAAATTAGCATAGAACAGTACTTTCTATCTCCTACCAAAGGCTTCAGTTTCCTTCATCAACAGGATGTGAGCAACTACCTAAATTCCCTCTCTCCAGTAAAATAGATGTCACCAACCAAGTAAGCACGGAAATATAGGAAAAATATACAGATATGTGGGTCCTGAATCATTAAGCAAACCACCCCCTTCTCCTTTCCAGGAGGCATTTAGGAACTATTTTTTAGAATTAATGTATATGTACAAGATGAATTAAAATTATTAGCAAATGTTTTACACACCAGATAATTTTTTAAATTATTAGAAGCTTCTTTTTCTGCCATAATTACACAAAAATTGTCTTTGTTGCACTGATAATATTATTTGGCAATTAAAATACAAGACTATAATAAAGTATTATATATTTCAGGTTTCCTAGGGTGCAAATCTTTGTCCTCAAAACCAAAATACTATTTGTTGAAGAAGGGAGAAAAAAGAAACTACATCAAAAGCTATGATCATACACCCAAGTATCCCCACAAAAAAGAAGGACTCTGTGGGTCCTAAATACATACCTGATATTCAGCTGTATTCACAGTTAGTGATGGAACTAAAGCAAAGAGCTCACTTAATGTCTTTAATAAAAGAGGCCGAGTGTCACAACTCAGCTTTGGTGAGAGGGCACTCCATGTTGAACGTATGCAAACAACCTATAAAGGGAAAAAAGAGACATTAACAAGAACAATTTCAACTCAACAAGAAAACCATATAGTTGAATATAAATAAAGGAAAAGATTAAGATACCAAAAGGGGATACAAAATTTAGCATTTGCTAAAAGCATTTTTATAAAATTTAGTAAAAAGACTAAATATAACTTAAACCAATAAAAACCAAGAACACATCAACAGAGGAGAGGGAGGAGAGGGAAGGGTTGTTATTATCCTAGTCATTGTTGGAACAAGAGAATTTGTGCTTCTGTCTCTCTGTCACATACAATCAATTCCATTTTATCTCCATATAAACCCAAGACTATTCTTTAGGGCAGGGAAGGAGAGAAGGATGCTATCTCTTCCCTAAAGTAGTGTTGTCAATACTTCCTCCTTTTTTTCTTATTTAGTTGGGTTGATACTCCTTCACTTGACATCTATATTATGAATAGATCTCTTTTACAAAGTATGCTGACATTTCAAAAAAGCTTTTGAATGCACTTTTATCAGAGGACCCTAACAAAGTAAATTATAATCCTTTAACCTGGGAGATCTCCAACTTTCACATCATAGTTTCATCCTCCTCACTGTGGTACCTATAATCACAAATCTCCTAAGCTACGAGTGCTTCTAACACATTCAAATTACTTTGTATTTACTTTGAATATGTGTGTGTGTGTATAACACACCACAGTGTTTAAATATTATTTTGCCACACAAAATTCACATTCCTTGAAGACAGGGACAATTTTGTTTATATTAAATAATTAATACTTAACATAGTGCTGAGATTATACTGAGCATTTAATATAATTTGTGGTCTTCAATACAGTTTGTTGATTGACTGATTGAAGATTTTACCCAGAGTATCATTGGTCAAATTTATCACTATGTAGTCAAGAACCTAGAAGTAGAAAAGAAGATCCAATGACAGGTTTTTTGGTTGTTTTGTTTTTTGTTTGGTTTTTTTTGCAGTGGGGAAGGGGTGAGGAGAATTAAAAATCAATTTGTCCTGGCCTAAAGACAACCCTAGGCATTCATGTCTGGACACAACAGGGAAATGAGAAAGGAATTTTCACTGGGACATTCAAAACTGAAAGCTGCAATACTTACCTAGTCTACTAACAGAAAAGTGTTCAAAAAACAGAAAAAAAAAAAAAAAAAAAACTAAAGAAGAACCCAAAAAAACATCTTCCAGAACTAAAAATAGGAGAAAAATTTGTAGACTTTAAGTGACTGAGGTTTATATATAAGAACTGCTTATCTTTTTATCTAAGGATTCTATTATAGGTATTAGCTTGTTTTTTAATTAAATTTAAATTTTTTTTAAATTTTTAAATTCGGAATGCAACATAGCCCAAATAATGATGGTTATACATGGAACACAAATCTATTTAGCTGCCAAGATTTTCTATTGTTTTAGTGATGGCTATTGATTTGTTGATTGTTTGGGGTTTTTTTCTTTACATCCAAGAAATTTCCCAAAACCCTATCTTACTGCCATCCCAAAGAAAAAAGTTATGCAAAACCAAGCAAAAGAAAAAACCTGTCTAACAATCTATACAATAGTTTATACCAATAGTTCTCTACATCTCTATCAAAAGGAGAGAGATATGTCTCTATCATCAGTCTTTGGGAAATAAAAATGATTAACTATTTATCTTCCTTCAATTTGAGTTCAACAGCCCATTAGTATTATTTTTATTTACAGTAATTTTTCATTGTACATGTTTTTTTCCCATTTTCTTTGACCTGCATCAGTTCATACGAGCCTCCCAATGTTTTTATGAATTATTTGTTGTTATTTTTCAATACAATTACCATCTAAAAATAAAGATGAGCATGTAAACACATGCAAGAGAAAGTATTGTGATTGTAGTACTGTGATTATATACTGGTTTTTTCATATTGTTTAGAGGCAAAAAGAAGTTTAAAAGTCCCTCAAAATAAACACGGGGTCCTATCTATTTTGACTGACATAAGATTACAATTAATCTGAATGTTCATACTAAGGGTTGTTTTTTTTTTTATAAGAAGGATGATTTTTTTTCCCACTTGTGATTTCTCTCACCAGATGCCAAATTAGTTTTACAAGAAAAGCAGCCTCCTCTAAAATAAATCATATTGCTACAAATATACAACAAAACAGTAGTTTAAAGTGACAAGCTCACTAAAAAGACTGTCTGCTTCAACCAATGGAAGAAAAATGATTCCCAAAATAAGCAATGTTTTTGGCAGTAATTCTTGTGCTCTAAGTATGGCTTTGTTCCTTTGAAGAAGAACAGATAACTATCTTTTTCTTTATTGACAATCAAAGCTATTTCTAGAAATTCATAAGAACAGCTTAATTTTTTGTCCCAAAGCTACTTCAAATAAAGTAAAAGCGTTATTAAAAGATCTGACAAGGGAAAGAGAGTTCTTTACTGGGAAGAAAACTTATTTGTCCTTTTTTTGATATCAAATGACATTGCTTTCACAATTAAGAGACCAGTCTCCAATAACTTTCTAGCCTGCCTTCATACTACCTTCCTCCCATCAAACTGCCACGTACTCTGCCCATCAAAAGTATATGTGGCTCTCCTGTTTCTAGGCTTTTTTCAAATTGTTCCCTTGTACCCCAGAAGACCTTCTCCCATCTTCTATTCAGCCTTTTATCTACTCATGTTAGGAAAGCCAAATACCTGATAAGAAATGCATGATAGAGAACACTGATTTGAAGAGTAAGAACAATTGGGAAAAACATCGTGAAAGAAAATTGTAATGGGAATATAACCCAAATTATTAGAAGCACAAGAAAATAGACAAGGAATTCAGGGAAAGAATCACAAACCTACAACAGAGACATGAAAGGAGATTTTCAGTTTTGATCTGTCAAAAAAAGAGAAATTGGATTTCAGGGGTTCTATGAATATGGATGGGGGGGATTACATGTTTACCTCAAATATATTTATTTGTTGTCTTTATAATTCCACTTTATGAATTAAAAAAAAATTCGAAGAAGGGGATCCATAGATTTCGCCAAGTGGGTCTAAGTCACACTCAAAAAAGATTAAGAAACTCTGCTTTAAAAAGTGAAAACAATTCAAAACTTTTAATATGACCAAGAATTAAAAGTGCTGAGGGCTTTATATAGAATAACCATCTCACTTTGGCAATTCTTAAAAAGAAGTTTGACATGCACCCTGGGTATTACATAATTTCGATTCATTGGAGAATGACTAAAACTGTGGTACATGAATGCAATGGAATATTACTGTACCACAAGAAACAACTAAATGACACGTGGGAAGTCTTACATGAACTCATGCAGACTGAAGTAAACAGAACAAGGAAAACAAGATACACAATAACTGCAAATAAGAAGAACAATGAAAGGAAACCAAATGCTGTGTTATGTACAATAAACTAAGGCTAGCCCTGGAGAAATGAGCTAAAAAAATTTAGCTCCTTCCTCACTTTGCAGGAGGGAGGGAAAAGGAGGGAATAAGGAGGACAGATGGATGTGCAATAGTTTGTATGTACTATCAGATATAACATGCTAATTGGCTTTCCTGAACTGCATTTTTTTCTTTTCTTTTCTTTTTTTTCTTACAGTTTTAAAGGGGATGGATCACAGGGTAGAGGAAGAAAAAGAGTTATCTTTAGAAATTAAAATAAGATGGATTTTTCCCCTTTTGGTCAGAATTTTCTTGTATATCATAACAAATATGGAAAGAATTGCACATATATTTAATTAACCCACATCAGATTATTTGCTACTCCCCTTTGGGGAGGGGGAAGGGAGGGAGAAAAATTTGGGCCAAAAAAACTTACAAAAATTAATGTTGGAAATTGTCTTTATGTGTATTGTGAAAAATAAAATACTATTCAAAAATTTTAAATGAAAAATAAAATGAAAAGGATGTACTAAGAAAGAAAGTTTAAAATGTTTACATGTAATTAAGAAAAGCAAATAAAAAGTAAACAGAAATTAAAATGAGAGAAAAAGATCACTGACATTTTTAAAAGGTAAAAGTATGAACTGGGTTGCAAACTATATCATGAAGGGGGTGTAACCTGATATGTCAAAGTGTCAAGGTACTCTGGCTATGATGGGGATTTTTGAAAAGATATTTGATTTTTTGAGTCATTTAATGTTTTTATTTTTATTTCTATGTTTTATGCAAATTTGTCATGACAGTTACAGATTATTTAAATCTAAGGAACAATCAATATAATCCTTTTCTGGTATAGGTTTATCAAACTTTCTCTTTTATTCTGTCTCATAAAACATGCAGTGAAAGATAAAACAAAATAAATTCTAAAACACAGTCATAACACTTCTACAAAAATGAGTGAAGGATCAATACTTAAGAAGTTGGATTAGTGGCATCCTGGAAGGATGTAGAATGTAGCTAGGTAGCTGGATAGAGCATTTGGCCTGGAGTCAAGACCTGAGTTCAGATCCAAACTCAAGACACTTAGTAGCTGTATGATGCTGGACATGTAAATCAATTAACTTCTCCCTGATTTAATACACTAGAGAAGGAAATGGCAAACCATTCTTTACCAAGAAAATACCACGAACAGTTCATAGGGTTATCAAGAGTCAGGAACAGCCCAAATACCTAAACTACAATGACAAGAGAAGGATATGAGAAGTATTTGGAAAGTTATGTCAAATAGTTTTTATAGGTTAATTAATCCTTTGGAAGAGAAGGCATATTCATTGAGCTTGCTGCTGGAGTACATGGGTATACTAATAACCAGAAAATCAGGATTTGAATTCAATTCAAACTGCAAAAGTAATGTAAAATATGCAGAATTGAATTCAGGAAAGGAAACAATAGTAGAGTGGAATACTTGGGAAGAAACTATACAAATGTAAGAGCAGGACTTGTCACATATGAGCACAGAAGACACAGATCAGGGATTCCTAATGATCGAAAATTAACAAAGAATAAACAAAAAAGGGTGATTATTATTAAATTTTACAGATAATACTAGGATGTGATACTACCAAATATAGTAATTACACATATTTTCAAATTATTGACAATTATGTGATAGTGGGTAGAATAAGAAAAACCTATGTTCAAATTCCCTCTGAACTCTACTAGCTGTATGTAAGGAAATTCACTAACTTCTCTAATACTGAGGTGATTTTGAAGACTTAATTATAAATTACAAATGGTTTGTGATCTGCATAGGGAAAGAAAACAGAATCATAGCTGGAAGATATATCACTATAATTACTAGTCAGTTATATTTGCAATACTTTACACAATGGCATAGTTCCCCTTCCCCATATTCCCTAATCCCACTGAAGATTAGTACCTTACCTCTAAAATTATCTCCAGGTTATCCTATCATTGTTCTCATTGTATTTTCCCTTATTATAATGTGAGTTCCTTCAGAACAGCAATGTGGAGAGTTCTTTTCATCTCAAACATTTCACATACTATATGTTATATAGCAAATGCTTAATAAATGTTTGTGAATTTAACTTGATAACATATTGACAATTGACAAGCATTGATGATTAGCAAGTATCACAAAATTATGTTCAGTACTGAACTGTCCAATTAAAAGCTATGTGAAAAAGGGTTCAGGAATTCTAGCATTAAAAAATAAGACTTAAGAGAAGTTTCCTGTATGATTTGCCCTAGAAAAGCAGAAGGGAGTGATGTTATAATGATCATTAAGACCGCCTACACTAATTCTGTTCAAGTGCACAATAAATACTTAGGGAGGATATGATTTTAATGTGGAAATGTTTGAAAGACTGTCATACAGAAAAGTCATTAGACCAATTCAATTTGTTCCCAGAAAAAAAAAGAACTTGAACTACTGAAAATGATAGGAAGAAAGATATGAGGGAATCAATATAAAGAAAAACTAGAGGTATGAGACATTGAAGGAGGAAGGAAAGATCTTTCACATAAAAGCTACTAGGACCACTTCTAGGGAATTTTGCTTTTTTTTGTTCATAAAAAAATAATAAATTGGTAAAGATTGGCATGGGGGAGCAAAGGGGAGATTCATGTTTGTTATAGGTTGAACTAGCTGACCTCTGAGGTCCCTTTCAAGTCCCTATTAATTCCCTAACCACTGCTCCTTTTCCCCAAGAAAAATGGGAAAAAGCACTGTCATATGAAGAGTTTTGGGAATCGATGTACACAAAGCAGGAGTGCACGAAGACCTTTGGCTCACTGTGCATTTTTAGCAAAGGGATCACAGAAGTGCCAGATGTTAGGAAGCAGCGGGCTACAAATAGAAGACCTCAGTTTTACCACTTCTTCCTCACAGTACTTTGAACAAGTCCTTTCATCTATCTACAAGCAGTCTCCTTATATATTTAATGAAGGGGATGGGCTGACCTCCCAGGTCTCTTCTAATTCTAAAACTATGAATCTATGTTCTTCGGTTCTGATGTGAAAGGAAGGCACATGGATCTGTAATTACAAGAATGACAAAACTACAGGAAGAAACTTTTAAAAAAGAAAGGAACCCAGTCTAACAAATCCCCAAGTATCTCAAAAACCGTAAATTAAGAGATGTAAAATGTCTCTCCTTCATGCTCCCATTCACCTTCTAGTTCCCCTGATGAAAAGAAGCAAATTTCCTAAGTTATCTCACTACAGCAAGCAATCTTTCCTAATGCTTACATGATCTGACAACATGATCTGCCTACATGATCTCACAACACTTCAACAAAAAGTAGGAGAGTTTGGCATTTTGCATGGATTCATTATCAATTTTCATCAGATACCTTCATATTATGCACCAATGTAACAATGGTAAGAATATGCACAAAATATTCTTAGATGTGGAAATGGTTAGGTGTCTGTTATCTTTAATCTTCAAAGTCCCCAAAATGATAGATAATTTTAAATGCAACTTCAAAGATTAGAAATCTATTACAATTAGCAAAAATACTACAAAATCATAACCATAAAAAACAATTTAGAATCCACAAAGCCAACCTGCTGACAATTTTTTTTCAATTGACATGAAATTAAAGCAAAGCAACTAAAAACTCCACCAGCAGCAAGAATCCAATACTATCCATCAAAGCTTTAAAAAGAGCTGAAGGGATTGTTATGAACCTATTCCATAAAGGAATTGTTATGAATTCCATTCCATTGAGGAATATAGTTTAGTGCCATTTTATATTGAAAAATCAGCATGCTGTGTATCAAAAGTAATTGCTGAATTAAGCAGTCATTTCAATAGCCCCAAAAACACTTTAGAGAGCAATTTTAAACTGTAAAAATGAAGCTTTTAGGAATGCCTATTGAGTTAAGTCCATTTTATGAACAAGTAGCTTCACAAGTACACTTCTAGTATAACCAGTGTTGAAGGCTACTGAAACTTAACCTGATTATATGTTTGATGAAAATGACCCTTCTCTTCCCCCTCCTAACTACCAGCATACAGAGATTTTTAGGAAGCAAAACTGATCAATTTTCCTTCATAGACAACGACAGAATCAATCTCTGAGACTGAAATAAGTTATACAAATCTAGTTAAGAGACAGACAGATCAGTACCACAGTAAGTGAAATCCTCCTGAAGAGACTAATCTTAGGTTCATAGACAGTCAGATTTAAAGTTGGAAGAAAACTGGAAATTAATGAAATTCAATCCCTTTATTTTACAAATAAGGAAAACTGGAATCCAAAATGTGACCTTCCCAAGCTAACAAGGTAAGTAAGGTTAATCAGGAAAACTGAAACCTAAACAAGAGAGAAAGTGAATAGGTAAAAGAAAAGAATATGCAGCTGAACCAGCTCAGGAAACACCCCTGTCATTCAAACATCCTAAAAAGTTAACAAAATAATATTCAATGGAATATCCAAATAAGCAGTACTGAATGACTTCTTACAAACCAATGAGACTAACTGCTTGACTGATGGCTAGAAAAATGTAACTAATGACCAAAATTTCCCTGTAGAATCTAACTGAAAAAAAACTAAAGATACCAAAGAGAACAACTACTATACATTACATGAGAAAACTGGAGAGCAAAAAGGTAAACTAACTAGATAAAAACTATAAAATCAGTTAATGTACAAGTAGGATTAAAATCCAGATCTCCTACTGCCCAACTCAATGTTTTCACTTTTTTTTTTCTCTTTCTACCTTCATATGACTTGGGAAAAATAATTATCCATCTATACTAAGGAATTAAGCTACAAAAGAAAAGATCCATTATAACTTTTTATAATAGAAAATTTTATTAGAGAAATAAGAATCCAAACCTAAGTATTTAAAGACCAAAAATAGGATATTTTAAGAATCACTCTGCAGCTTGGCAAATTATTGATAAAACAAATCACTAGCAAAGTAAAACAATGTAAGCCCACTTAATATCTACTTAGGAATGGACATGCATTATCACTATACATAACCCCACTAAACTTTATTCATTTGTCCTATGTAAAGACCACCTTATAAGAGATGGTTAGAGATATGGGAACAGTGTTTTTATACATTCAAAGAAACATGATGATGATGATGATGATGATGATGATGATGATGATGATGATGATGATGATGATGATAAATAGAATAATACTAGGAATAATTACCAAGGTGGTACACATCTCTTTTTGGATATTCTATAGGCAATTCAAACTCAAAATGTAAAAACTGGAATGAATGATATTTCTTCTCAAACCTCGCCTTTTAAAGATCTCCATTTTTATTGATGGTTCAAGTTCACAATCTTAGAGTTATCTATGACAGCACTTTTTTTCTCATTCCCTACATGCAATCAATTATGAAACTTCAATGAGCTGACTTTTAGGTCAACTGTTGACTCCACTCACAGGGCCTGTACACTAGTGCATGACCTCATCAACTCCAGTCTGGAAAACTGCAATGGTTTTTTAATTGGTCTTCCTGCTTCTAGTTAGTACTCCCTAATCCATTCTCCACATAGCTACCAAATTAATAATCCAAAAATAGTGTCTTTAACAACAAAAAAAAAAAACAAAAACCAAAACTCTGGCCTAGATTTTAAGGCTTTCTACACTCTGGCTCCCATACAACTTTTAAGTCTAATTTCATGTTACTTCCTTTCATGTCCTGTGTTTTATAACAAAAATAGCCTACAAGCCATTCCTAACATATGTCATTAAGCTTTCCACCACCATGTATAAGTAGCCCTCCATAGCCTCCCATGTTAAAGAGGCATTCTCTCCTAAACTTGGCTTCTTGAATCCTGAAGACATAATTTATGATGTTCCCTCATCATCCAATTTTTAACTTTCTTTTCCCGCCCATGCCAAATTTCCTTTGTTAATATTCTCTACATATTGTGTATATATATATATATATATATATATATATATATATATATATATATATATATATATATATATATATATATATATATATATATATACATTTAGTGAATCTGCATTGAATGTAAACATCAAGAGCAGGAATTATCTTGTCTTTGTGTCTCTAGCATGGAGCACCAAACCTGTAAATAGCAAAATCTCAATAAATATTTGTTAAATTGAAAAATCAATTGAAACTAGGGTCAACCATTAAATTTGTGTCTTAAGCAACTAGACAAATGGCAATGGAATTGGTGTAAGGGAAAGGTGGAAATTAAAGAAAGGGCAGGGCAGCTAGGTGGCACAGTGGATACAGCACCAGTGCTGAAGTCAGGAGGACCTGAGTTCAAATTTGGTCTCAGACACTTAATACTTCCTAGCGTGTGACCCTGGGCTAATCACTTAACCCCAATTGCCTCAGTCAAAAAGAAAAGAAAAGAGAAGAAAAGAGAAGAAAAGAAAAGAAGAGAAGAGAAGAGAAGAGAAGAGAAGAGAAGAGAAGAGAAGAGAAGAGAAGAGAAGAGAAGAGAAGAGAAGAGAAGAGAAGAGAAGAGAAGAGAAGAGAAGAGAAGAGAAGAGAAGAGAAGAGAAGAGAAAAGAAAGGAAAAGAAAAGAAAAAGAAAAGAAAGGAAAAGAAAAGAAGAGAAAAGGAAGAGAAAATGCCCATTTTAATGAGCAGAACCAGATCATTATACACAGTAACAAGATTATGTGAAGACCAATTCTGATGGACGTGGCTGTCTTCAACAATAAGAAGATTCAGCAGATGAAGAGAGCTATCTATGCCTAGAGAGAAGACTGTGGGAACTGAGTATAGATAACAACATAGCATTTTTATTCTTTTTGTTGTTGTTCACTTGCATTTTGTTTTCTCTCATTTTTTCCCTTGTTGATCTAATATTTTTTGTGCAGCAAGATAACTGTATGAACATGTATACATATATTGGATTTAACATATATTTTAACATGTTTAACATATATTGGATTATTTGCAATTTAGAGAGAGGGTAGGAGGAAGGAGGGGAAAATTTGGAACACAAATTTTTGTGTTGACAAGGTCAATTTTGACAAGGGTCAATGTTGAAAAATTATCCATGCATATGTTTTGAAAATAAAAATCTTTAATAAAAAAAAAATTCCACCTCTACTTTTTTACTTGATATGTAGGCCCTGAGCAAATTATTTTATGTCTTTAAATCTTCATCTCATGATCTGTAAAATAAAAAAATATTTATCAATACTCATACCACCTACATAGGGTAGTTGTGAGGATCAAATGAAATGTGTGTGAAATGCTTTACAAATTTAAAAGGATCATGTATGATGTCATCTAAAACTAGTATGTAAGAGTATGGTGGTATTTAGTTCTTGCTGTAATTTGTCTTTTTAATCATACTCTACTTAACATATTAATTAAGCATACAACATGAGGCAAAACAAAGCAGAGGTGAAAGAGATAAATATATCTCAAAAGATCAATGTGATATTAAAAGAGATTGTAATCTCTTTGAAAGCAAAAACTTGGCACATGATAAGGCCTTAAATGCTTTTTCATTCAAAGTACTTAAAAAAAATTTTTAAATACAATTAAATTAGGAAGATATGAAAGAAACAGATAAGTAACTGTTAATAGATGGCCTTAGCTAAATTTAGGTGAGCAGAATTGGGTGGTGATGATTATAGAACACAGTCTGTCCTGGATTAACACAAAAATGGTACGGTGAAGGTCCAGAGAGCTTTCCCTTGCTTTTTACTTATGAACCCTCATCCCTTAGGAAGATATGGAGCAGGGGAAGCAGTAGGTAGAAGGGATACACTAGTGGAGAAAAAAAAAAAAGTGGATACATATTATCAACCCAACATAAATTAAAAGGCCCATAATATTTCTGTGGAAAATTTCAACAAAGAGATTGGCTATCTTTTCAAGGAATGTATTCATAACACAATAGAAAGCCTCCCACGACTAGTAAAGCTTGAAGACCCCTGTATGGATAGACACAGTAACAAATGATATTTCAGAAGGATGTTAGAAAGCTTTGCTAGGGATTATGAAATCCTAAGCAAGAAACAAAAGACCTTATGGGTGCAGGTGGTATCTGCATCATGACTGCTGACTGAAGTTAAGGATTTCAGAATAAAAAGAACGATTTCAGAAGTGAACAGCTGGTTGAGCAGATGGTGCCTGAGAATGGGATTTGAATTTTTGAACCAGGGCTTAAAATATAGGAATGATGGGCTTTTAGCCAGCTATGGAGTATGCCTCACAAGGATGAGTAAAATTATATTTGCCTGGACTCTTGTGAATCTAATCAAGAGGGCTTTAAAATGAAAAAGAGAAGAAACAAAACAGCTGCTCGTTATCTACCTGTCAAGCCAGTAACTAGAGGCCATCAGCAGGTGCACCCTACACCGATGTCATCAACACAGGCTACTGAGACCCAACATAACTCCTCTGTAATGTAGGATGTGTTGAAAAGTTCCCCTACTTGAAAACTGCACCACCTTGCAACCAATATGATGATGATCCTCTCAAAACTTAGCCAGACTGATTGATTGTAAGATGATAAAACATGGCCCATCACCATACCTACATTCAAAACTGTATCAGGTCAAGAAAGACCTGTCACAGCTTACTCTGTGGGAGCAATAACATTTCAGAAGCCACGAATAGCTCCTCATCTTCTCCAGAACTGGACACAAGAAAGAGGGCTCCCATATGGAAGATGAGTAGTACACAGGAGATGAGAGCCAAGAAAAAAGCCAAAAGTAGAACCCAAGGTCTCAAATGAATATACATAAATGAATAAAGGAGTGGTAATCATCACAATCACATTTATAAAGTGCTGTAAGGTTTGCAAGGCACTTTACATATATTAACTCATTTGATCTTCACAATTGCTCCTTACTCTGTATAAATTTATATATGACCTTGACAGCTAGGCCATTTGAGTAGAAATCTCCTTCTGAACAGGAATTATGTCATTCACAACATTTCCATACAACTAGCAAAGTGCATGGTATACAAATCATACTTAGGAAATATCTATTAACTGAGTAAGCTTCCATCAAATCTTTGATACCCTCTGGCTTTTCTTTGGTACAATTACTCCACAGGAAATTCTAAAGGTTTTGGTTTTTTTAATATTCTCATTCTCATTTTCTCTCTCTCTCTCTCTCTCTCTCTCTCTCTCTCTCTCTCTCTCTCTCTCTCTCTCTCTCTCTCTCTCTCGGCTAAATGAAATATGATGATGAGACGTCAAAGTCCTTTATAATCTGGTGATTCTCAGAGTAAACTTGAAATCTTGATACAAGGGGGCAAAATGTTTTGTGTAAGAATCACTGACTACTATAGAAACATTCCATTCTAAAAACTAATCATCAGGGGACAAAACCCTGGATCTTCAAAGGCTATGGAAGAGGAATTTGCAAAATCTGAAAGATTCTAAGTGAGGATGCAGGGAAGTGTTGAAAGTATAGCCCTGGTTATTACAAATGCATCTGCTGTCCAAGGAAAAAACAAAGACCAATTTGGTCAACAAATGATCAATTTTTTGACCACATGAAACAGGATGAAAACAAAATGGCCCTTGGATATGTGTAATTCCCCTCTATTTCTACGATGACTATATTATTATCTATTAAATACTGGAAGAAAGAACAAGATTGCATATAATAAGCACTCAATAGAAACTTTTTTATTCCAATTCATGCATTCATTCATATCAGTAATGATCAGGCTCTGTCCCTTATGGCCTTCATGACCTTGAACAAGTAACTCAACTACCCTAGGCCTCAATGACAATCTTTAAAATGAGAGGATTACCTTTGTGATCTCAGAAATATCTTCTAAGTTTATATTTAGGATCCTATAACTAAAGCAAATACCTGAAAATATTAAGAACCAAAATGGAAGAATACCTCATGGGGTTGTTCTATGGAAAGCCTGAAATGCATCACACTCCAGGAGACTATATACTATACTAGTTGTAAAAATAACTAGCCTTGTTTTTACTCATAGTGGTCACAGGCAAAATAACCATTATATAGATAACTGCAGGGTTGTTTTTTTTTTTTTTTGTACCAATATCTGTTCTAAAGGATGAAGTAAAGAAATTCTATGAATAATTTGACAGGATCCTTGACCACCCCACCAAAAAAAGCTAACCGCATCTGGTTCTTTCAAATAATCATGTGTCCATTTCCCTTGCCACTCATGGTTGCTCTCCAAATTGCCTAAAACATAGTGCGTAGAACAGAACAACAGACATGACAGAAAGTGGTATTTTATATTGATATATATATATATATATATATATATATATATATATACACACACACACACACACACACATACACATATATACATATGTATATGTCATGTGTACCAAGAGTCCTAGATGATTTTTGCATAAATTACTATAATTATAGTTATTTATATTGTGCTTCTAAAGACAATTTTAAAAATTCAAGGATAGAACTTTACAATTATACTTATTAAATTTCTTTTTTTTTTTTTTTCATTTTTCCCCACTTTAAGATAAGGCTATCAATAAATAAATAATTTATTTTTTTTTAAATCATTGTATTTTCCACTACTATTCCTTCCATCATTTCCCTAGGCACATTTCACATAAAGCTATTTTTAATGGCAAAAGCATAAAATAGAAGTAAAAACAAAATTAATACACCCACAAAGTTTGAAAATAACTATAATATGAAACATTTGTGGCCATCCAACTTCAGCAAATGGATGCAATGAGATTAACTTCTCATATGCTTTTTTTTTTTCAAGACATGCTGGTTCTTCCTTATATTGCAATATTTGTCTTTTAAATCTTGCATCAGTTTACACTATTCTTTATATAGTTCTATATATTAATCATATTCATCATTTCTTCCAGCTAAGTAATATTCCATTATGCTCACTTTTACAATTTAGTTAGCCATTGCTCAATGAATATGTATTTACTTTGCTTCTTACTGCTATCATGGAAATATAAATATTGTAATTTATTGTAAAAATAAATATTATAATAAATATTTTGAGACAGAAAAGAGATAGGACAGAAAGAAACTGACTCTGCCCTCAAAGATACTTTCAATCTAGTAGGGGAAAATAACACAAAAGGAAGCTGAAAATTTGGAGTTGAAGGAAGCAGTGTACCAGATCCAGATTTAAGAGACGTTCCAAAGTAGGGCAACTAGATAGAAAATGAGTCCCCTCCTCAAATGAAGATTTTTGGAGTTCATGGTTCCACCTTCAAAAAGAGGAGGGAAAGGCTAGTGATTTGATCTTATAAGATGGTGTTTCCCCAGTGATGGCCCACTAGGAGGAAATGAAGAAATTCCATTTTAAAGAATTTATCCTATTGACACTGACTAGAAGTAGAAGAAAGATGAATATACCTAAATAGATATATATTAGTAAAATTAATTTCACTTTACTTGGGTTTATTTTTAATGTGTAGAGATATTTTACAATTATATTGATACTTGACTAAGAAAATTCAATTTTATATATTCTTTTTTTCAATAGAAATGAATTTTGATGCATTTATTTTAAAACATTTAAAGTAACTTTAGTTTTTCAGTAGCACTTGGTAAGTTTGTAATAGTTACTGTTTTTGCAAAAGATTTATAAAACTATGAAACATATTTGGAAAACCAAAAATAATTTCTTGGATTTTTTTTACACAACCATTTTGCCAATTATAGTGGGTCATTTCTCCACCAGACACTGGCCCCCAACAATTATAACTTAATAACTGAAAACTACTCCTACCAAATTATTTAAATTGATAAGAATCAGAAGAAAAAAGAGGGGAAAGTCAAATAAACAGGGAAAAAAGAACAAAACAATTTAAATGTCAACATTGAAAATTTCCACTTGACTTCTGGAAGAATGTTCTGCTTGACAAACAACATCTAAGGAGATCCTAGAGAAGGTATTTTGTTTTGTTTTTTAAAAAGTATGATTTTGACATCATTCAGTTGTGGGAGGGCAAGGGATAAAATTATATTTGTGTGTATGTGTGTGTATATATGTGTATTTAGATAAAAAAGAAAGCAAATGAAGTTTGTCACAATTGGTACCAACTGAATTGTACTAAGAAAACTTCCTACAGTTTCTTCAAGTTTGTTGATGTATTTACTTTAAAAAAAAAAAAAAAGAGTAGTGTTCAAAGATGACCCCAAAAGCCTGGATATTCCAGGTCAGAATAATGGAATATTTACTTATATTTATGTACATTGTTGCATTCCACAATATGTAAACTTCCTGAAGGGAAAGACAGTTTCCTTTTTAATTTATATTCTCGATACCTAGCACAATTCTTAGTATATAACAGGTGCTTAATAAATGTCTACTGATTAATTTACTCATTTTTCTTGCCTCCTTTCTATTTTTCTTCTTTCTTTGTTATTTGACCTTATTAAAAAACCAAATTTACATGTACTAGCTTACATGATACTTAACTCATGGGCCTTTTCCCTTATTAAATTCAATAAGACATCATCACTTCACTGACAATATCACCACTTCCACTTTTTCCTTGATCTTCCAAAAGCTAGAGCTCATCATCCAAAGGAATTCCACTCAACCTACAGAGATAACATGCTCCACTCACCAGTATAAAATCTTGCACATAATAGGTATCTATCCTGAATGGTCTTTCATTAGTCAGTACCTTATTTTGATAGCTATGACTCACCTTACAACTCAATGTGCTATTGGTGCATATAAATTTCTACCTAAAGAGGAAATAATAAGGAATAGACCAAAGTTTTATATTTTATTGCTTATTATACTGAAACTTAAAAAGTGTAAATGGCCATTTAGGAAATCTCCTTCCCTATGTAAAAATGAATATTTGTATTTAGTATTGTTCACCATAATTATTTTTTGTTTTGTCTTGACTTAGTAGTTTTCTTTAAAGCAAGCTACTTGTAAGTTATCATTTGCATCCTGAGCTTAAAAATATTTTGGTAATATTTGTAAAAGGCTTTCCCTCTCTCTCTCTGCTCAAAAATCATAGTAGCTTTTCCCCAAGGCATTATTTTTATTTTTTAAAAGTTATTATTGTTCTTTTTTATGGCCATTACCCATTAAAGCTCCTCCAATGTCCTCGCTCCAAGCACATACACATAGAGAGGGACACAGACAGTCACACATAGTTAAGCAAAATAAAACATTATATATATTCTAAAGTTAACAATACTCTCTAAATGACTAAACCTCAAACTAAAAACTTATTGTTTCTTTACAGCATAAAATTTTCCACTTTTGAGAAGTTAGGAAAGAAAAGAAGGGGGAAAAAAGAATATAAACACTGAATTTTCACTGCTGTGCTGCTGATAAAAACTGTTTTACAAAATTGGGCTTATGCTGTATCCCCAATTCTATCTATTGTGGCTCTCTTGAGGGCAAAGACTATTTTGGCCTGCTATGTATCTCCACTACTTAACAATGCTTGACACACAGGAGGTGATTAATAAATATGTGTTGATTTGACTTGATTTAGTACAAATCAGCAGTGAATAAATGCAGTATTCTTAAATGCCTCAACTAATCCAAAGAAAGCTAGTCATTACAATCATGTGGAAGATATTTATTATTTCTGAATATTTATATTCTTATTCTTATCTTTATTTCCTCTCTCTCATTCTCTTTCTCTTTCTGTCTCTCTCTGTGTCACCCCTCCTTCCTTTCATCTATTCATCCACAACTTCCTTTTGACTCTGTTTAAAAGCTAAATTTGAGGTTGCTAAGAGCTCTGGAAGCTACATCTAGAAATGCTGATAAGAGAAAAGTGGCCAATTAATTTATGAAAAGGAAGACATGAGACCCGACGATTAAAGGCAGATACAGAGGTAGGAATCTTCAATTTTAATAGTTCCCAGCTAAAGGGTGAGACAATGAAAGTTCCCATTTCCTTTCTTGAAAATGAGTAAAGGTTAAACTAACTGCACTTAAATATAATATATTTTGAGATGAAAACATGAGGAGAATGATATAATTACTGGACACTGAGTTAGAGGAGACACTGAATCCAATGCTGCTGAGCCCAAGTCATCCTCTGAATGGCCTCTGGAGGCCAATGACCAATGTCCAGGACATGATGCAAAAGGGCATACCTTGGAATCACAAGCTCATGGACATTAAAGTTGAAAGAGACCTTATAGATCAATGAGTCCAAGGTTTTTTTTTAGCCTGCCTTAAAAAATAAAATACATTCATATAATTGTTCCTTTTTTACTCCTCTGTATTTCTGCATTTAAATGCATCATTCATAATCAAATCGGATGAATATGGTTCTTCCTCAACAATGAGGTGATTCAGGGCAATTCCAATAAACTTGGGATGGGGAGAGCCATTTGCATCCAGAGAGAGGACTATGGGGACTAAATGTGAATCACAACATAGTATTTCCATCTTTTTTTTTTGTTGTTGTTATTTACTTGTTTTTTTTCTCTCACTTTATGTTCCTTTTGGATATGATCCTTCTTGTAAAGCATGATAAATGTGGAAATATATTTAGAAGAATTACACATGTTTAACCTATAATGGATTACTCTCTGTTTAGGGGAAGGGATTGGGAGGGAAGCGAGGGAGAAAAATTTTAAACTTTAGGTTTTGCAAGGGTGAAATGCTGAAAACTACTTTTGCATGTATTTTGAAAATATACACACGCACACACACGCACACATTATCATGAGAAAGAATAGGCTTCACATGAAATCAAATGAGATTATGATACACAAAGGGACTGAGTCCTTGGTCTCTTTAAGGTCCCTTTTCAACTCTAATGAGCCTTTGATTCCAAGGTATGCCCTTTACCATTGTGTTCTCTCAGCAAAAGGTGATGGCCACACGAATAGTACATGTCTAAAAACAAGACTCTTTTACAACTTTACCTGGAACTTAAATCATCTCTCTACTTCAAGCCAAGGGGTCAGTTCTAAGCATAGATACATCTAGAACCCTAAGATAAATGTAAGCCCAGGGTCCTCAGTCCTGATAATATTAAATATAAAAATACAATAGGGTAGTATTTGGGAAATTAATTGAAATACAAACAGATTATGTGATGTGTGATTTTCTGAGTCCGTTTGCAATAACAGGGATCATTTCTATTTCAGGGTGACAACACTGGGGTATCAGATATCAGAAAATACCCCAAACCAGTTATCTGTCCACTGATTGACTCCTTCACTCTAGTGAATGACACTGCCTGGAATCTTTAAATCTCAACAGACCCACTAATGTTAGGAACAAGAAAGGTCTGGCAAACACCAAATGGTTAAGATATATGGCCATTTCATTTTCCCACTTATTTCTGTAAAGTAATCTAAAATATGTTTCTATAATATATGTGTAAAGTTTCTGTAAAGTAGCCTAAAAAGCAGGTAAAAGACAAGGAGGTGTGCTCCTACTGAGTAAATGGGGAAATAAATAAAACATGCTCAAAGACCTCCTTTTGTTTCTGAGAAGCCAGACTATTCCAGATGAAAGTCCTATAGTCCCATCAACAACCTAAGCAAGTTAAATTGCTCCAATGACCATTCACATCAGGTAGCAACAGTAAGCCCTGCTCTTCAGAGAAAGAACACCTTATTTAACACCACAGGTACAATAAACACCAGGAAAGCTGTTGTTCCAAGGAGAAAGAAGCCCAACATTTATGGAGGCTCAAGAAAGACATGAAAGTCCTCTTGCTGCAAAAAGCTCATTTAGGTCAACCCAAGAAATGCATCAAAGTTTTAAACTAAAACCCAGAGACAGAATCATTCCACCAATTATAAGTACCTTTGACTTTAAACATCTATCTTCTTTCAGAATAAAAATAGTCTCGGATTTAAAAGATCAACAACTTGGCTCCTTGATGCTAGAGAAGAGTTCTGTGTAACTGCTCCTGAACACAACTGTGCAAATGTTCCTTAGACTGTCCCATCAAAGCTCCACTATATCCCAATTTCTAACACTTCTCTTTTGCCAGTGCCTACAATATGTGGTGTGCATTGCAGGATTAAGTGACAGCAAGGTCTATCCTGGGAACTTCTACTTTTGGAGCTCCACCTGAGCCCTCTTCATGGTATCCCTACATATATCACACTCCATATAGACACGCATATGTGAGTGTATATTTATATGCATATGTGTATCTATATGAATATAAACATATATGTAAATAAACTGTTGGGAGGGGAGGCCCAATGGTTTGTGGGGATTTTTTTTAATCAACACATGGGTGTAAGAGAGAGAAAATGAATTTAAATGCCTCAGACATAATGTCACCAGACCACAAAATGCTGCTCTGTTCTAGATCTCTTTAAAGGATAAAAAGGAACTACATAGGACTTGGGTTTTTCTTTAATAGGCCTATTAATTTCCTTAGTAGTACCAAAATGACACTCTCAATCAAAAGTTCAAATTCCCAAACCATTTCAAAACATCAATTCAATCAAGTCTGTCGCCTTCCTTTACTGCTCCTCTCTCTTTACACCCCCACCCCCACCTCTCCCTTCAGCAGAAGAAAACCCTACACCCACATATAAGCTTAAATCAATATTCTTAATTCACTGCAATAGCATAATGGCACACAATTATCATCATTTGAGTCATTACATTATTTCCAGCTCAGTGCCATTCATTCAGATGAGCGTGATTTGCGGCCACAGACCCTGGCTCCTCTGATGTTAACTGGCATAATTAAAATCCTCCCAGTGTCCGTCTCCGTTTGATCTTTTAAAGAATGCCTTCAGCGAGTGATTGAGATCCGGAAACTCACTGCTGGAAACCCTGAACAGTGTTCATGTTGACCCAGAGCACTCACACAAGCATTTTTCCATCATAAGCAGATGGTCCAATCAGATTACTGCCTAATAACCCACTGAGATAATTATTCCAGTTCAAGTACGAAAACTATTCTTACTGCCATTCTTTAAAATCAACATAAATGTGATTTGTGCTAACGAGTGAAACTCCCTTTCATTTAGTTAGCCATGAAGAGTGTAGCTTCAAAAGTTTGGGTTCCAAAGTTCCATATTCCTTAGGGTAAAAATGAGAAACAGAGGTGAAAGAAGAACAAATTTATTATGGCTGAAATAGCTAAAGAAAAATTATATTATCAGTTTCCAGAATACCACTCAACTTTATATGACCTCACTGTGCTTTTCAAGCAATAACAAGTAATTAAAGAATAGTGAGAAATCAAATCCCCTTACCTTGTCTATTTAAGTTCTTCCAAAAGTTTTTTTTGTTTCTAAGTGTGAACTACTCATGCAATCCTCTTCTAGGATTTTCAAGCACATTAAGTTCCATCTTGGAAACACAAAGACTTTTCCCCAAAAAATATCTACCAACAGATTTTCATTTCTAAGGCAAGAAATGAAGATGAGGGTGAGCATTTGTAAAAATAAACTCATCTTACACTAGATACTTTTTTCTTTCTGAAGTTAAAAACAAGGATGAGGTGCAAGGTCCCAACTGAAAATAATTCCTGCACAAAGTATAAAAAGACTTAGCAATCAAAGAGATCTGAAAAGCCTAGGGAAGAGCACTTTCATGTCTACGAAGATGAGGATGGCACAGAAATTAAAATACATCCCATGTACAAATAACCTCCAGTCAGTACAGGAGAAAAGAAAGTCCATTCTCTGGTGGATTACAAACCAGATTTAACACACAGATTTGCAAAGTCACACAAAAGGGCCACCCTCAAAGGCCCCCACAAACAAAACAAAGGCAAAAGTTTTCCAGAACGTAATAAATACTGAAGCCACAGCTGGTGACAGAAACATTACTGTATACAGCTGGGGAAACTGGCCATGTAGCAATGGATTACATTTCCATAATAAATGATTTTTATAACCCTAAAAAAGTGCCTTAACAAAAACTAGAGTTGCACTTGGCTGCTTTTTACAAGGCACTAACTCCCTTAAAACATTCTCACCCAGCCGGCGCCCCTTTGAAAAATCGCCCCCCGCTCCCCCACGGTGCTCTGAAGGAGACCCATGCACAATGAAAGGGTTAGGGCAGTGTAGAAGGAATGGGGCTGGAGGGGTGGGGAGAAAAACAAGGAAAGTTACTTTCCCCTTTTAATTCTAAAAATAAATAAATATATATATATACAGTAAGAATAGCACTTCCAAACACACACAAACCCCTGGCACAGGGCATTTCCAGGGAAAACACTGGCTGTGACAAATGGCCCGGAGTGAACTCTTCCAGCCGGTCATGAATCCCCAGGAAATGCCCTGCGCTAGATATCTATTACTCAATTATACAATGCTCTTCTTTGAAAACACAGCACACTCTTGGAACTGAGGAAGATGAAAGAGCTTTTCTTCATGATTCTGGGACGCCTATTAATTTTTCCCATTACAAAATCACAGCTGATAAAGGGGAGGGGGGAACAATTCAGCTACCCCAAGCTCAGGCTTTTGGGAGGGTCTGCTTTCATGTTTTCATCATCTGATGTACTGTAAGTTGTTTTTTTTTCTTTCTGACATTTGTTTAAGGCAGGATGGCAGAACAAAATAATGAGCTGGCTCTGGTGTCAGGAAGGCCTGGGTCTGGGGTCACTTTCTGGCACATGCTGCCCATGTGACTCTGGGTAAACCACTAAACCTTCAGGCTGCCCGAACAATGTCTGTGGCAGAGAAGGTGCCCACTTAACGGTTTCTCACTGGTAATTTTATGCCAATAAAATCACAAATCAGAGTTAATTTTTTAAAAGTTGTCTAGGTTGAATACACAGCTGAAACACAGTCTTCCCTAAGAATCACTGGTTACAAAATCCCTTTAGAAATATCATACCTCAACTAGTAGACAGTATAAGGTTGGAGTACTGCTGTGGTTTAGGAAATGTTGAATTGGTAAATTTAGAACAATATGGAAATATGTGATCTTATGAAAGATGGTGTTATACATTTTCTTCCAGATGAATTTTGCTACTATTTTTCCTAGTTCTACAAATAATTTTTGACAGTTTGATTGGTATGTAACTGAACAAGAAACTCAATCTAGCCAGAATTGTCATTGTTGTATTAGCTTGGCCCTATGAGCAACTGATATTTTTCCAATTGTTTAGATCTGATTTTATTTGTGTGAGAAGTATTTTGTAATTATGATCATATAGTTCTGAAGGTTTGTCTTGGCAGGTAGACCCCTGAGTACTTTATTTTCTCTACAGTAATTTTAAATGTAATTTCTCTTTCAATCTCTTGTTGATGGGCTTTGTCAGTAATATATAGAAATGCTGATGATTTGTGGGCATTTATTTTATATCCTACACCTTTGCGAAAGCCTGGTAATTGATTCCTGTAGGTTTTTGGATGATTTTCTAGGCTTCTTTAAACATATCATCACAGCATCTGCAAAAAGTAATAGTTTTATTTATTATTGCCTATTCTAATTCCTTTAATTTCTTTTTGCTAAAGCCAACATTTCTAGTGCAATGCTGAAGAAAAATGGTGAAAATGGGCATCCTTGTTTCACCAGTGTTATCCATTTTCAAAGAAACAGAGGATAAATAAGAGTAATGGGTGTTACACAGATGTACATGAATGCCTCTGTATATTATATGTATCATGATAGGTATCTCTGTATGTATATGTGTACATGTATATATATAAATATATCCATGCTTAATTATAGCCTTCTTTAAGGATGGGAAGGAGGAAAGAAGAAGAAAAAAAGAATAAAATAAAAAGTGAACAGTAGAGAACAAAAGAAAACCCACAAGAAAGCATAGAAAAGAAGAAAACCTATGAACACAATGTATAGTATTTATTATATAGACTTTCTTGAAATGGAAACTTAATATTTCATATTCTGAATCCTCTCTTATTCTGCTATGGTATTTTTTTTCCTTTTTCTATTTTGTTTAAGTTTTAAATATTTTTTTTGATTGAGGCAATTGGGGTTAAGTGATTTACCCAGGGTCAAATAGCTAGGAAGTGTTAAGTGTCTAAGGTTAGATTTGAACTCGGGTCCTCCTGACTTCAGGGCTGGTGCTCTATCCACTGTGACAAATAGCTGCCCCATAATATAATTTTTTAAAAAAGAAATCCCATAGCACATTATTAGCCAAAATAACTTCCATTTAAATACAGGTATAAATACATCAGTTTATTCATAATATTAAATCATCTATTATCACAAATGCTGGAGTTCAACAAGAGCAGAAGTTTAACAATATGCTCATTTGAAGAACACTTTACTATCTTTATTTAAAAAAAAAAAAAAAAAAAAAGGTTTTCGAATGACAGAACTGACCATAAATTATCTTAAATTTCTACTTTATTTCTACTATATTTTTATTTTGTAAAGTATTTCCCAATTGGTTCTGGAGCATTGCAGGCAAAGTTTGACAATTTGGAAACACAAATATACAAGTATCAAAGCATACAGAGCTTTCTTAACTAAAAGGATCATGAATAGAATGGGAGATGAGAATGGCACAGACTGGGCCATACCTAAGCAAAGTTGCTCAGAAGACACTTTGCTGTTAGTGCTCTCTTGCTTTCTGACTTATCATGCAATATGGGAGCCTGGTGGTTATCTAAGAGTGTGCTATAGAATGGGCAGACGACCTTGATCCAAATGAGTGACTTCTACAACTCTGTAAGAAGATGTGTGATATAAAAACCATCATTCTGCTCAAAAGCCCCAAGGGAGGTGGATGCTTCATGGCTGGAGGCAAACATGGATCAAGCCAGACCATGGAAACTCTAGCTACAGAGAATAACTTAGAGGGTAAATATCAGGCAGTTTGAAAATGAGTAGTTTTGGTTGTTGCTTATGTTTTTCTTGTATTTCTTGGTGCCTCATGGCAGTAGACTAGTTTCTAATTTATTTCACCTTTTTTCTTTTAGTAAATCTTAGAAAAACCATTCTTGCGGTCCTTCTTCCATTTGATAGGCAAAGGGTAAGAAAGAAAGAGTAGAGGTCAGATTTATGTATTCAGTTGCAACAGGAGCAGAAGGGAAAAAGGTAGTTAGCGAGCAAATGTAGTCCGTCTCTGGCTCTGGAAGCCATGGCAGCCCTCCCAAAGGGAACCAAGAGCAAGCACATCCCGCAATTTGGGATCTCTTCCCCAACAGCAGTGAGCTGGAAATCTGCAAGTGCTCCGCTTTCCTCCATGGCCATTACTGCTCACATCACTTGGATGAACAGAGCTCACAAGACTGGCTAACAAGATTGTACAATCTGAACTGCCTCTAAACATTCAGACTCCTGTACATGATCATGACTTAACCAGGACAACCCAAGGAAGGCTCTGCCATTCCAACCTCAGGATCAGCCAAGTGTGAGGGTATTGTATTCACATGTTGACTAAATCTCTGGCTTTCGAATTTCTCTTCAAATCTAGAAATCAGCATCAACACCTGGCACTTGGAGATTTCATATTAGATGTCCCACTTAGACATTTCATACTCAGAATGTCCAAAACAACCCTCACTGTCTTTTCCTCCCCAAACCAACTTTTTCACATAACCATCTTCTACTATCCACATTGTCTCCCACAATAAGGATATGATATTGGATTACTTGCTGTCTAGTGGGGGGAGGCGGAAGGGAGAGGGAAAAATGAACACAAGGTTTTGCAAGGGTGAATGTTGAAAACTATCTTTGCAGATATTTTGAAAATAAAAAGTTATTGTTGAAAATTAAATAAATAGCTAAATAATTGAGGAAAAGCAAAAAACAAACAAACAAAATACAAGGATATGAACATCTTTACTCATCCTGGTTTTGTTCCCTGATGTTTAGCACACAGTGCTCTTCATATAAAAAAACATTTCATTAATGCATTTTCATTGACTAATTGATTGATTATAAATAAGAACTGGCACAGAAAACTGATCTAACAGAGGACATTAATTCCGGACTCACAAGCTGATAGAGGTAAAAAGCAACGTTAAAAATGAGAGCCTAACTCCCTCATTTTATAATAAGAAAATAGAAGCCAAAAGAGATAAGGTCAAAGAATTAGTGAGTGAAAAAGCTGGGACTTGAACCCAGGCCCAGTCCTAGTTCTATGGCCTTACCACTATACTAAAGAATTTACAAGATGAAGAGAGACAATCCTAGAGGGAAATAATGTCCTTAGGGATAATGAAAGGACATTTACTTTTCATCACAACTTAGTCAACTTCTATTTTAACACAGTTCACTGAAATATCTATTTTATATATCTTAGAGTCAGAAGAAAGCGATCAAATAAATATTCAAGAACAGCATATAAATTGGTCTTTTAAATAATGAAGACTCAGCTTAAAGTAAGATAAGCTGACTTCATTGGATCTAACTTGAAATCAAACACTTCAAGGAGGTAGGAACAATAATGATTTGTTAGCGCAATATAGGATTACAAACAACTATTTTTGTAAAGGAAAAAAAAAGGAATGAATACCATGCCAATTGCTAAAAGATGGCAGTATTCCTAAGCAACATGAACTCCAGTTTTTCCTTCATGTGTTTATTCAATAAACATTTATTGAACACTACTGAGTATTGCACTAGCATAATGATCAGTAAGTAGTTTCTACACAATTCTTTCAAATAGCAAGTTCACAGAATTTATTTAGTCCTCTCCTTTTTTAGAAATGAAGGAAATAGATAAAAGAAGGTTAAAGATGGCATTTACAACAGTGATTCAAAATACAAAACACTAGAGTCCCTTGATTTCATATCAAGTACAAAACTTATTTCCAATCATATGCATGTCTCCTGCATATCATAGAGAACAATCATATGAACAGAAACAAGTCTTCTAAATCTTAAGTAGTTTTGTCAGTTCACATGAGCAGTATGGCACAAGTACTCATGGAATACAATAATCCTGTGCTATGAACAAAATTAAGTTGAGACACACTGGTCTAGACAATGGAAATACTTAAATCCATCTTCCTTATTTTTGCCCTAAAAAAAAAACAAAAAAACTTTTTGAAGCTCTACTGGCATAATAACCAAGTAGCAAGTCACATTCTTCAATATGATTGCAAAATAAACAATGCAAAATAAACATTGGGGAGCCAAAGGGGATTGGCAAGCTGTGTGAACAGTCTCAACATGCAAATTAAACATCTTGCATGAGAAAAATAAGGTTTTCTCATGCAATTTCAGTAAATGTCAAGGTCAACTGGAGACAGACATATCACCATGAAACATTTCCAGTGGCTTTCAAGTGACTGGAAGCATTTTGCTTGTCTCATGTAGACAACACTTTCAAAATGTCATCTATAGAGAAATGCAATTGGGGGAGGGGAAAAAGAACAGAATTATGCAGACTTCCCTGTCATTTCATATGGCTTTGGTAAACTGATCTGGATAAAAAATTCATAAATGGAAGTACTAATTTCCCAGGACCCCCACATGCAGGTATTAAGAACCATTTAGCTAAAAGGCCCTAGAGTGATAAATGAGGCAACTCTTAGAAAAGAAGCTTTTCTACAGGCAAATAGAATCAACAGAAAACACCCTTGTATCAAGCTTTTTAAAAATTTTATGTAATAGACCTGTGGAGTTAAGGGCACTAAAGTCTACAGGAGAAAGTCTCAAGGACAACCCTCTATAATTAGGGATTAACAAAATATGAAAATGAAATGTGGCAGAAAAGATGAGTCAACTAAATTAGAAAAGGGAGAAAAAAAGGAATGAAAGATCAGTTTTTCTCATCAGAAAAATGGAAAGCTTTGATTTGGAATTTAAGGAGACAGCGGTCACACTGGAAAAATGGAAATTATTGCCTTTCTCAAGGAACTCTACCAATTCCCAAAGCAAAGCACAAGACTGACCCTAAGAAAAGCAGAGTTTCACATTTCCCAGGTTCCAAGAAACTTTAAATAATTTTTACTTACACTATTCACTGTGCTAAGCAAAGATACCCAGAATCAGTTTTCTGTTTGCAAAAAAGAACTTAGGAAGGATGTAGAGATAGCAAGCATCCTTTCACCCTTCATGGAGTAAGCAATTGGGCATAAGTTGTTCTTTAAATATCTTATTAGTGATGCTGATAAATGATTAGCAGTAACATTTGTAAGTTTCTCTGATTTTCTGTTACAACTTCTAAGAAGAGAGGCAGAAAGAGGTAAAGAAAAAAACAATGTAAGGGAAAATTTTTTCTGGCATGTGGACATAAACACTTTCAAAGAACAAATGAAATCTTTAAAAAAAATCTGCTTTTTGTAATGTATCAATTTTATGAGTTTCTTATCACAATAACGATTGCTTTATAAAGTTAGATTTACTTAATATAATGTTTTTATCCACAAATCTTTCTTATTTAAGCTATTCTTTTGCTTTGCTTTTTCAATTGAGAAGTTTATGGTCAAAGATATAAGATAGAGAATAAAAAAAGTAAGGTGGGGAGAGACACATTATTTCCAAAAATTGCTGGGAAACAGATTAGAAAACTACACTGAACATTTCATTCTTGAAACTCACTTGGCCTTCATACAATGCTTCACACATGATATCAATTAGAGTCCAGAATAAATAGCCCCATAGAAGTATGCTGGCTTCTGTTGAAATCATGTTGGCAAAAAAACAAAAGATTAGCCCAGAATTTTACAACTCCACACACCACATTACATACAACAGATTCACGAACACACACACACACACACACAGCCTCAGAGACATCAAACAATACAGGAAAACCTATAATAATTTATAAAACTCAGACAGGAACAGAGCCTTTATGATTTTTTAATGTCCCTTAAGCTATCCATTACTAAAAAAGATCTAGAAGAAGGTCAGTACGAAAATTACACATGCATGCAGTCAGTACAGGTAGCCCCAGATCAGTGCTTCAGTCATTTCTAAGTGATATTACAGTAAATCACATAGAGTAAAATCTCATAAGAATCAATAAAATGCATTTGTTTTAGTCACCCTCCAGGAAGTTTGCCATCTATACTAGAAAGAAAGATGCAAACTAAGAGAAAAAATGAAACTGGCAGATGATGAAAGGGATTCCAAGGACTTGCTGGGTTCAAATTGGGCAGGTAGGTGGCCCAGTGGATAGAATGCTGGGCCTGGAGTCAGGAAAACTCATATCCTGCGTTCAAATCCAGCCACAGTCACTAACTTGCAAATTTCTGGGCAAATTTTTCCATCTGTAAAATGAGCTGCAGAAAAAAAAAATGACAATTCACTTCCGCATCTTTGCCAAGAAAACTCCAAATAGGATTGAAAAACAACCAAACAACAAAAATATTCAAATCACTATGGGCAGAAAAAAAAATGGATGCCTTCAAATATTTGGGGGATATTTGACTCAGTGGTACCAATGAGATGCATCTACCCCCCCAAAAAAAAGCCAAAGACAGAGAAAATGGATTTATATGCATTAAAATATAGCAGTATTTTTTGTTGGAACAAAGAACTGGAAAGAACTAGATTATGTTTGAACCAGTTGTAGTATAAAAAGCATATGGAGTATGATTGTGTCAAAAGAAAAGAAAACTATGACAAAGTTTGTGGATTCCTTATGAAGTGAGAGTAAAATAGGTAGAATAAGGAAAAAAATTTACATGATATATAATATACAGGAAAACAACTTTAACAGGTTATAGAATCTGATCAAAGCAGTGACAAATCTTAATTTTAGAAGACAACATAAAACAAGTCACTCACCTCTTAGAAAACAGAGTGGGAGCTGGAAGACAGTGATAAGAGATGCAACGATCCCCTGACAGCCCCTGCCCCAACGGGAGCCCAAAGGAGATGGTACTCTGGTGACCATACTTCTACAACTACAGCTAGCAAATCCCTCCCTGTGCATTTATCTTGAATGATCAGCCAAAAGAAACAATCAAAGAAAAGATATTTAATGAGATGCACTGTAAGAACAAGAGCAAAAAAGCTCGGTCCTATGTACCTCTCATAATGTTCTGACACTGCTCTCTCAGGGCACAGCATTTTCGCTGGGGACTATAATTTTCTGGGACTCCTTATTTTTTTCCTAATTTTTTATTCCTCTCCAGGACACATTAGTGACTCACCACTGCAAGACTCTTTCGTGACCACGCTAGAGAAACCTCTTCAACTTAGATCAATCTACCATTGAACGGTATACCTATATGGAAGTCTCCATATTTGAGGTCTCACCTTGTGGTTGGCTAATTTCTCCCAGAATCTTCAATATAAAGAAAAGGGCCAGGACAACTGTGTTTGTTTTTCCCCTAAGATACAGTAATGTCTCATCCATCCGGAACACTATCTCATCCCAACAACAATATGCATACCAACTCCCTCGGCTACTTTTTTATGTATCTTTCTCCATTTCTCCATGTAAGCAACTTGAGGAAATGTCTTTTTGTTTGTATTTGCGTGCCTAGTGCTGACCACATAGAAAACTGACCACTTCTCTGTGTTCATGCTATCGCTTGCTGGGAATGCTATGAGATGCTATCCCCGACTGGACAGTGGGATGGGAGCATGGTACTGACAAATGAGAGAGGTCCCTCAACAAAAACCCAAAGTGAGTGTCTCTCAAAAGAGAAATACTCCATAGCAGGTCCTGCTCTCAATTATTAAAGCTCACATTTCTCAGACCTATCTATCTCCTGCCTCAACACTCTCCAATAACAACAAATTTGACTGAAGAATTATTTCATATCCATATAGTTTAATATATTTAACATGTATTGGTCAACTTGCCAACTGGGGAAGGGGATGGGCAGAAGGGGAAAAATTGGAACAAAAGGTTTTGCAATTGTCAGTGCTGCAAAATTACCCATGCATATATCTGGTAAATAAAAAGCTATAATTAAAAAAAAAAAAAAAAGAATTGTTTTATATCTACTAAGAAGTAAGAAAGTATAAACATATCTTTGCACTTTAGTAAGTTAATGACATCCTGTTGTCTCTGTTACATATTCCTAGGATTTAAATATTAATGTCAATAACAATCCTAAAAACTTGACTTTTCAAGTCTAATGATATCTACTACTGAATGGTTACATTACAATTTCTGGCAGGGGCATTCTGTCCAAGATCCTCAATTGTAAAATTACACTGTCCAATCACAACTTTATATTCTTCCACCAACCCCCTGTTTTCACAAAATATATTCTTCTCTTTTAAGAATTCCCACTAAGGCATTGTTAGAGGGATTATGAAATACTCAAACCATTCTGGAGAGCAATTTCGAATTATGCCTTAGACACTTAACACTTCCTAGCTGTGTGACCCTGGGCAAGTCAGTTAACCCCAATTGCCTCAGGGGGAAAAGAAAAAAAGGAAGAGGGAGAGGGAGAGGGAGAGAAAATGAGAATGAGAATGAGAATATTATTTAAAAAAAAAAAAACCTAGTTAGCTGCCCTGTCTATAGGGCTCAATATTTTTGTTTTCCTAGCTTCTCCCCTTAAAATCCTTTGTCAATTAGAACCTGTAAATCCTCATCTACATAAATCATCCGCTATCCAATTACTCTACTTTTGCTCCCAGGTTCCTGAATGTCTCTGGAGAAAAAGCACAATATCAATGATACTGCATCAATTAATAACTGAGAAGGCCTAACCATCACAAGGCCCCCACTGAGTCCTGGTAAATGTTCTGCTATAATTTGAATGGCTGCTTACTCTTGTTTCCCCACAAGGAATGTTTTAAACTTTGCCTTCTCTCTCCTCTGCCTGCTAACAATCCCCCACATAACTGATAATCTAGTTTCTTAAGTCAATGAAGAGATCAAAATCAATGCACTTTCTTGGCCATAGGCTTCCGAAATCCCTAAAAACTTCCCAGTGCCCTTACCCTCCTCCTTATCCCTTGTCTAGGACTACATAGGAATTATCACTTCTGAGGGGATGGCTGAAGTTTCATCCTTCTGCTTACACATGTCACTCCATCCACTCTCACTTTCTCCAGAACCCTGTTCCCACAGCTATGCCTTCATTCTTATGCATCATTAAGCTTTTCCCTGATACTCAATCCTATTTGCCAAGTCTGTTCATGATCTTTCTTAGACCATAAAACTAACCCCCATCTATCACTCACTACCAAACTGATTTTTTTTAAAAGCTGCTTCTACTTAACATCTCTACTTCCATACTACTTCTTTCCCACAATCCTTTGCCAACATATTTTCACTCCCATTAATCTACTGAAACTCCAAATCACTATATGTAATAGTAATTTCAGTAAAAATTTTTGCATCTCCTTTTATCTCTTAAGTTTTTGACATTTTACAAATTTATATTTATTCTCCAAAATTATACTTTCTCTTCCATTCAAGAGCAATATAATTTTCTTGTTCATTCACTTGTGTGACTGATTTTTCAATGTTTTTTTGTAGTGGTTGTTGTTCTTACTTCCTGAATTCATACTATTTGTATTCCCCAAGGATATATTCTTAGCATTCTTGCCTCTTTATATGTTCTCTAATGGCAATATAATAAGTAGAAGAAAATACTATTTCTAAGCAGATGCCTCCCAAATCTAAAATTCTGGTTTTGACTTCTACTCCAGACATGTTATTTACAGGATAGCTAAACCTTTGTGTCCCACCAAGAGGAAGTACAAAATTGTACTTAGGCATAATTACTAGTTCCTCTTCCCAACGTGGCTACTTCTGTCAGGATATCCCACCAAATTCTATGTCCTATGTTTATAACCTGAAGGCAATCTGTCAGTCACTCCTAAACTGGATACAGTCATTGAAAAAGTGGCTAATGCTTGAAGAGTTCATCTCTATAACATCTCTTGCATCAATTTGTTTTCTATATTTCCAATGCCAACAAACTAATATAAAAGGCTGATTTACTGTCTCCATTCTACTACATCATCTAGTCAATTCTTTTAAATAGTACCTGAAAAATTATTTTATTTGGCTAAATTTGGCAATAACTTTCATAAATTTTATCACTTGCTCAAACATCTTTACTGACTCTTATTGGCTTGTTAAATAAAATTCAAAATCTCTTTTCCCACTAGCCAAGGCCTGTGTTATCTGACAATATCCTACATTGCCAGTGTTATCTCATAGTAAATTGTTTCTGCTTTTTATATTATATTATACTTAAACTAAATTATATTATATTATTATAAGTATATTATACTTAAACTAAATTATATTATATTATACTTAAACTAAATTATTCTTTAATTCCAAATCAGACCCTCTGATATGCTGTCCCCACACTTTTGCTTACACTACTACTATGCTAAAAACTAACTCCCTCATCATCCTTACACCTGAAGTTCCTTAATACTTTCTAAAAAAAATTTTCATAATCTTAGATTTTATAGTACTTCTTAATATTTCTTACAATGAATGTTCCCTTTTAAGTAAACTATTTAGCAAAACCCAAATGATAGGGACTTAATATCTTATTGTATATCCCATTCCCTAAGCACTCCTTAAAAACTGCAAACAATCATGACTTTTATTTGCATATTAGTTAAAAATACAAGAACACATAAAATAAGGGGCAGCTAGGTGGTGCAGCGGATAGAGCACCAGCCTTGAATTCAGGAGGACCTGAGTTCAAATCTGATCTCAGACACTTAACACTTCCTAGCTGTGTGACCCTGGGCAAGTCACTTAACCCCAGCCTCAAAACAAACAAACAAACAAACAACAACAACAAAAAAAAAACCACATAAAATATATACATTCTTGTTTTAAATCATCCTATCTCCCATGATCCTCCAAGTTCTTTTCTCCGTATTTAATTGAATCTTACTACCACTATTGCTATATTCAATTTCATAATTGTTATTATTGCATTTTCTTATTTTAGTTTTGCTTTCTTCATTCTGTACCACTTTATATAAATTTTATATTTCTTTGAATTGTTCACATTTGTCATTTCTTATCGCACATTAATACTATATGATATTTATATGCCATAATTTATTCAACAAAGCCCAAAACACTGATTATACAGAAAAAGCTAGAAGCAAGTGATTAAAAATATAATGATTAATAATATTCTAGTACTGACACATATTTGTTAATATTATTGCTTTGTTTTATTAATATCTCATTTCTGAAGGTTTGTTATTTTATACTGATTTAGTATGCTAATTTGTTCAATTTCTAAATTTTAAACTCTGAATCCAATTCATTAATCTTTTCTCTCATTAGGAGGACATTCAAAGATATAAATCGATTCCTAAATTGCTTAATCTCAAATCCATAAATATTTATATGTTGTCTTAATGCTGTTGTTACATTTAATATAACTTTTACTATTTGTATAATTTGGTCTTTGACCCAAGTGATTTTAATATTTTATATTTCACTTCTCTATCTAGCCTTATATCCAATGATCATATTTTTTAAATTATTTATTAGTATGCTATGGGATTGAACAGAGAATACAGCCAACTGTATTGCTTCTTATAGTAGCCCTAAGATTTTCTAAGAAGAAACGTCTGGCTCCTAAAAAAATACATATTTTTCCAGTGACAATACATAGCTACAAGCCTATCTTCTCTGAAAAAGTAAAGCTGATGATCCCTCAAAGGGCAAATAAGAAGAACATGGTGAACGTTAGAAAACTATAACATATGACCAATGAAAAACTGATCCTGGAAGAATAGCCGACAAAAAAAATTACAATGCTCACTGGTAGACATATGATGTCAAAAGACTGGCAGGAAGATAACCAACTGTTTCAGGAGACCCTAGTGAGGAAGTTTTGACAGGGTGAGAGGCAATACTAACATGTGAAAAGTCACAGATCATGGTATATTAAAGTGGTGTTTGCATTTTCTGAATTTCAGAATTGATACCTGTTATACTCTAGCATATTACTGTTTTTGTAAACAAAAATTAACATAAATGTTTCATAACATAAAAATGTATGAAATTCAACTTATTAAAGTATATAAAGCTATTTTAATTTTAATAAAAACTGTATTCCAAACATTTATTTTAGTTACTATCATATATTTGAATTCAATTTATTCAACATTCTACTCGAGTTGTTTTTCTTAATTTTTAAATTGTGACATTACATTATTAACTTTTCAAATATTATTGTTTTTCTTTTTAAAGTTTAAGTAACTTCCTTCTCTAAAATGTAGTTGCTATACTACAAAAAAAGTATATATTTAATACTGGTGTTTTTCATTGTCAATGTAACTAAGTATATGCTTAGATTTAAATAGAAATCTCTTAATGTTTGCTATTTCGATTTCAATTTTATCTGCTATCATTTGTGAAATTCATGATCTTCTTGATTCTGGTAAAACATAATACATTTTATTCTAACCACTTATTACAAATTTTTCTTTGCCTATGACTTAGGTGTGATTCCTTTAAGCAAAATTCTGCAAAATTTTTCTTTCAACTATTCCAATGATTCCTACATTTTGTAGAGGAATTTAAATCCATTTATGTTCAAGATCATATTAAATTTTATTTTTCTTTTACTAAAGATATTTTTGAAGAGTTTTAATGATCCCTTATTAGAAAGTCACGTATAGATTAGACTATGTGTCCTGAGGCCCATTTGACCCATTTATTCTATGATTCTTTGTTTTACCTCTACCATTTTAATGTACTCATACTATTTTATTACTTGCTTTATAAGCAAAGATTGCTATCTACTTATTACACTCCTATTAATCTAACACTTTTTTTTTTATATCCACACTACCCCCAATGTAGGTGACGAGTTTATAAAGGATAGAGTTTATAAACTAGGTCACAAGAATACTTGAAGTTTAAATCTGTTTTAGACACACACAACCAATTTAATATAATGTTTGAGCTTCAGTTTCTTTATCTGCAGAATGAGGATAACTAATGTGACCTAACTCATAGGGTTGTGAGAATCACATGAAATTACTATGTAAACTGCTTTAAAAATATAAAGAGGCTAAATAAAAGCTAGATAAGTTTATTTTTTTTTCTGAAAATTTTATTTCTCTTTTTTCAAAAATGTCAAATTCCTAGATTTTACACTATATGAAAAAGTGTTCTCTAAGATTATCTTCAATCCCCACTTTTC
Organism: Sminthopsis crassicaudata; assembly: GCF_048593235.1. Classification (NCBI taxonomy): domain Eukaryota; kingdom Metazoa; phylum Chordata; class Mammalia; order Dasyuromorphia; family Dasyuridae; genus Sminthopsis; species Sminthopsis crassicaudata. The sequence goes on along the minus strand of NC_133617.1, from coordinate 532,396,306 downwards.
TCTTCTTTCCCTTTTTTATCATTTGTGATGCTGATAATCCCTTGCTAGTAATCACTTTATAAAAAACTAAATCAATGTCAAATATTCACCCATCAACTCTATGTCTATCTTTTTCACCACCTGTACTATTCCAAATATTCATACTATTGGATAAGTTCTATGAAATACTCATTTAGATGCATGCTGAAATCTAGGCAATTGACATAATTGGACATTTCCCATATGGATGGACAATCCAAATTCACTGGAGTGATTACAAATTTTTTTCCAAGAATTTTTTTTGAAATCTTATAAGACACAATCTTATGTCATGTTAAAATCTCATATTCCAGAATTATCTTTAATTTTTTACTTTAGGATTAAAAAGTCAACACAATTCTAAAGTACATTTAATGTTTTTCTTCTTGGCTGACTGTAAAATCAAATCTATATTATTATCAAACAGCAAAACTACAAGAATTCAGATGCATAACTCTTGATTCTGTGATGATTTCTTTCACTTTCAGTAATTGCAGAAAATTTTATCCCTTAATTTCTTGAAATAAAGCTCTAATTCTCTTCTTTCACATTTTCAGAAAAGATAGTAACTTTTGATTAGCTTTCCAAACTCTCTACTTTAATAATTCCATACTTGTTGGTAAGGTCATTACAGGCAGCATGGTACAGTGGAACTAGAGGACTAATTAGAATCCAGACTTGCTCTAATTACTTATTTGAGGATAGAAGGTATTTGACTTCTCTGTACTTCAGCTTCCCCTTGTACTAGACAAACTCTGAAGATGCATTTAACTCTAAGTCCATGTTCTGATTATCAAATTTTCTTCCATTTATATATTGATATTTTTTAGTTCCTACTATATATATTTTGCTGATTTGTCTTACAGCTGGTCAATTTTATCCCTCAGTAAAGATATATTTTATTAGAATTTTGCTTGTAAAATATCAAGTTACTTAAATGTATCATCTTTTAATGACAAGCAGAAGGAATACAGAGAGGCTTGGAGAGACTTACATCAATGATGCTGAGTGAAATGAATAGAACCAGAAGATCGCTGTACACTTCAATGTTGTATGAAGATGTATTCTGATGGAAGTGGAAATCTTCAACATAAAGAAGATCCAACTCACTTCCAGCTGATCAATGATGGACAGAAATAACTACACCCAGAGAAGGAACACTGGGAAGTGAATGTAAATTGTTAGCACTACTGTCTATCTACCCAGGTTACTTATACCTTTGGAATCCAATACTTAACGTGCAATAAGTAAATTTGATTTACACACATATATTATATCTAGATTATACTGTAACACATGTAAAATGTATGGGATTGCCTGTCATCTAGGGGAGAGAGTAGAAGGAGGGAGGGGAAAATCTGGAAAAATGAATACAAGGGATAATGTTATAAAAAAATTACTCATGCATATATACTGTCAAAAAATATATAATTATAAAATTAATTTTTAAAAAATCAAAAAAAAAAGTGTCAGGCTGATTTTGAACTCAGGTTCTCCTGATTGCAGGGCCAAGGCTCTACCTACTGTGCCACCCAGAGGTCCATACAGTATATACTTTTTAAAAAATCCATGTATATTCTATTATATTCTGAATCATATAAAATATAATATACATAATAATATAATGACTATACACTATGTTCATGCATATAATCCTTAATGCAGAACATAACCTCTGTCTTTGAATACAGTTTTGTGAATTCTTACTGAAAAACAAAATGCAATGAGATCTCACAAATATGAGCCTCAAGTCCACCCTCTCAAAGTGACAAATACATAGTCCATCACTAGTCCATATTTAAAATTCTTCCAAGTTATAAGGCTTTCTACAACCACAGCCACTGAAAATCTCAAGTAACCTCATAACTCTTATGAAGAAATAGAATAAGCCTTTGAGAGAAAAACCCTTATCTAAAAGTTGGATCTCCTCCAACATTCATATTGAAAGAATGAAGGTGATTATGCTACAAAATCCCCCTTAAACTCTACTGATGATGGTAAAGTCATCCACTATTTCAATTAATCATGTAACTAAGGAAAAGCATCAGGATTTCAGTAACTTTTTCAGGGTACTCAGGCTGGATGATCACTTCTAGAGTCCATTAAGATCTCGGCGTATCAAATGCTTTTCTAAAATTAATCAAGATATAAAATTTAACATATAAAATTTGTCTACAATTTCCTACATTAAGGGAGAGACTGGGTTTGCCATTTGGAGCACTTGGAAGAGACTCAAATAGGTTTCCAGACAACAAAACTTTAGGATATGATTTAAAATCCCAAGCCTTACAATGACTTATTGTCTGATATCACATCTCTAGAAGAGCAAAGATACTCTACATATCTTGAAGTCATTAATAATTTTTCCTGGCCATACAAATGAAAACTGGTTCAGTTCGCACATGCCTTCCACTGACCATTAATGTCTAGGCTGGGTAGAAATGCTGTCTGAAGTGAAGTTATTAAAAGTACTCAAGAAAAATTTCCAATGTTCCAACAACAGAACAAGAAGAGGCAGTTTTCATCAAGTTATCTTTGGTTTCAATGCCCAGTCTTTTGTGGGGCCAGCAGAATTTGAAAGCTTGAAGAAAAGCCACAGATGGCAGCACAGATGATGTGCTTCCCTTGGAGCCAGAAAGACAGGTTTAAATTCCCATTTAGGTCCCAAGACCTAGCGGTCTCTTCTGTAATCTAGGGACAACCATATCAAAGAATTTACCTTTTAAGGAGGTAAAAAAAAAAAAAATTTGTATGAATTGTATGAAAAACCTAAATCACAATATTATTATTAATAAACATTTCTTTTCCTCTATTATTTTCTAAAAAGCCACTGTGAAGAGCTTGTTCAGCTTTCTAAAAGGGTAATGAAAGAAACACCTCTTTGCATGAACGTCTCCAAAACAGCTCAAAGCCTACCTCAGCTTGGCAGAGTGCATGAAGACCTTGTAATACCAGAGCTGCTGGAGTCGCTTGATCAGGCTTTGTGCATTCATTCAACACCTGGGAAATGGCTGCCAACATATCTGCCCCATGCTGATATGGTCTATAGAAAAATCAAGGGGGAGGAGAGAAAAACAAATCAGCGTGTTAGTACGTACAGTGTGTGCCCTCTGCACATAACATGCAGCATTAATGCTGCAAAGACTGCTTTATCACATCTGAGCTTAATAATCCACTTTGCCCTTTTCTTCTGTTAACATCTTACCTGATCCCATCCTAATTCTTCACACTGACTTCACTTGTGACAATATTTTCCAAAGTAGTTAACTCAAACAGAAGTCTAAGAGGATGGAGAAAGATGCTTCTTTTGACCTTGAATTACAATTTTTTTCAATTAGGATCAACTTCCTGCTTTGGGGGGTAGTAAGAGCATCTAAAGTAAGACAAAACATCCGTGCGATCTTGCAGCTTACACCACTGCCAGGTCATATCCTACTTCTGTCTTATAGAAATTTGAAAACATTCATGATGACAGACTATTAAATTATAAAACTATAATTATTTTAAATAGTATTTAATTTATTCTCTCCATCCCATCCTACCCCCTACATTTTTAACAGTACAGGAAAGAAAATAAGTTACTGAAAAATGGAATGTCACTACGTGTAATTTTATTATGGGAGGGAAGGGGAAAGGAACGTCAACTGCTCCTACTTTATTTAGTTATGGAGAAAAGCAGTCATCTTCCTGATTCCACATGTCTAGTTTTTAAAAGCAAAGAATATCAGTAACAATCCCAGATCATTTTCTTTTTAGTTGTCAGCCATAATTCCTTCCCTAAAAAAATCCTATAATTACAGATAATTAAGTAATAAGATATTAAGGTAGAGTAAAATAATTTGTGACAACAGTCTAGTACTTCAGTTTCCAGGCTCTTAATTTAGGAAAAAATAAGAATGATCATGTTATACATTTTCTGCTCTGCAAATTCTTGTATGCAAAGGTTTATGCAGAATTTGTATTCAAGAGTTTTAAACACACATACATACACACACACACACACACACACACACACACACGCACACACATTTTAAAACTGGATCTTATACTTAACCACAGAAATAAAAGTCAGATTCAATTTTACAAAATGAAAGTAATCTCTTCAGAATTTCTTGCAGGTATCTAAAAATAATTCCTCCTCAGATGCCACCAAAATTGTGTCAAATATGTTGATATATATGATTGCAAACTCACAGTCATCTGTATTTAAAAGCTCAAAGATGATAAATAATAGGATTAAGGAAAGACAAAGGTCCCAAATTTTCAAAAGAGAAAAGAATCACATCAGCAAATTATGGTCACTTAGCTTGACAGATTTCTGGCAAAATTTTGGGACTCATTTTGGAAGGAGTATAGTTAATGAGCATTTAGAAGAAGAAGCAATGATCAAAAAGTTATGATTTCATAATGAATCATGACAGAAGCTTTAAAAAAAATACAATTACACTGTCAAGGGAATGCTAGAAATTTTATCAAATTTTAGAAAAGTTTAGACAGTGTCATTATTTTTCTAACAAGATGATAAAAGGTAAGTAAGATATAGGAAAAAAGATTATAGGAATTTGGAATTGGTTAAATGGGTCATTAAATGGCTTAAATGCCATCATTAATGGTTTTACTACTCTGAAAGATGAATATCTTAGTATCTTTGTTTGGTTGTATGTTGCTTAGAACATAGATGACCAGAGAAGTTTCATGCTATTTTGGGAAGAAAGCTAGACTTGCAGTAAAGAGAGATATGCAGTCAAATCAAACATGGAACTGTATTAGTTGTGTGACCATAGGCAAGCCATTTAACTTGAGGTTTTTTTTAATTTTTTTTTTTGTTTCTTTGGGGGTTTTTTGCAAAATGGAGGTAGTATCCATGATACATACTTTGCCAGGGTTTGTTGAAAGGATTAAATTAAATAATGTACACATAGTACATAGCAAAGGGTAAAGTATTAGATAAATATTAGTAGATTAGGGTATGTTATTGTTTTTGGCCCTGAGGAACTGAGAGAAAAACTGAAAGAGGGAGGGGCTACAGCCTGTCAAATCATTAGAGTAGAGTTCTCCCCAATAAGGAAATTCCTTCTACCTACAGAGATCAGCAACTGTTTTGAGAAAATTATTTCTCTTGAAAAGTTACCTGAGACACTGAGAAATAATTTGCCAATGGTCACAGTCAGGACGTGACAGGGACAGAATTGGAAACCAGGTCATCCAGACTCCAAGGTCAGCTCCTTAGTCACTCTAACACACTTCTTTTAATTTAATTTCCTTATTTTAATTAGTTACTACGAATACATGCTTATCCAATATACAGATGGCACCAGACTAGGAGAGTTAACTAATAAATTGAGGGTAGAGTTGGGATGACAAATGATCTTGCTTTGGAATGCCAAGCTGAAATAGGAAGAGGAAATTTAAGAGGAATAAATGTTAAACTCTTAACAGTTAAACTGAAAAAAAAATCTAATTTAAGTAGGACAAACTGGGAAAGGAATGGCTAGACAGCAATTCACCTAAAAAATATCTAGGGTTATAGGGAAAAAGAGGTTAGAGTAATATAAGCTTAATGACTCAATAGTGATAGCTAAGTGAAAAAAGCTAATGTGATCTTTGGCTGCACTAAGGGAGGTCTCACTTCCAGGACTGGGAAGGTGATAATCCCTGTGGTCAGACCACACTTGGAATAGTATTACACTCAGTTCTTGGTGCCATATTTTAGGAAGGATATTAATAAACTAAACAGTGTCCAGACCAAGGTAACCAGAAAAGTGAGGAGTCTCAAGACCCTGCTATAATAGGACCATCAAAAAGAAGTCAGAAATTGTATTACAGAGAATATGTTACATAATAATAATACATGTGACATAATATATAGATCATATTTTATCTATAAATGAAATTTAAGAGACTTATGATAGTTGTCTTTAAGCTCTAGAACAGCTTTCATGGAGAAGACATATGAAATGTATTCTTCTTGAAATAGGAAAAAACTGAAATAGAAGGCAAATTTAAGTTCAACATAAGGCTAAGCATCCTAAAAATTAGGCCCAAGAGTAGAATCGGGTATCTCAGAAAATAGTGGGCTACCTCCATTCCTTGAAAGTCTTTCAACACAAACTTGATGACCACTTGACAGATGTTGCTTAAACTTATGTTGTATTAAATCAAGGGTTCATATACTCCTTTAAAAGTCAGATAATGCTAATGGATCCCCTCTAAGAATAACTTTTTAAATGCATAAAATGAAAAATATAAAATTTCAAAGAAAGCAATTATATTAAAATATAATTCACAAAATGTTAAAAAAAAATTTTTTTTCATAAAACCCAGGATAAGAACCTTTGTACTAAATGATCTTTGTCCTCTTCAACTCTTTAAGATTTCATGATTCTAGGATTCCTAGTACCAAGAACATTCAAACTGTGTATGTTTCTATAAGCATACACATTTGTATAGATACTAGCTATTACCTTTGTTTACATATGTCCCTGATACAGGCTGCTTTAGCAATCAGTTTTTCCCACTGGATTTCTTTGCCCACAGACAAAGATGGCACATCCGACAATGCCATGAATCTCTGCAATTCAGGGTAAACACGATCCTAGGAAGAATTAAATTTATTAGAAAGAGTAATTTTCCAAATTAGATTGTAATAATTATCATACTACCCAAAAAATGCTTTCTGAAATTAGCAATTACTTACATTTGAAATTATATTTCTTCTAATCATCTGAGGAAAAAGCTATCCTACAATCACTTCCTATTCCTTAAATAAGTCTTTCATTAAGAGTCCTTTGAAATTATTCCATTTCCAGCAGCCACCAAGAATCATGATTCCCTCAAAGAACACTGCATCCATGTACTACATCCATGTACATGTAACCGCCATCAATCTGGTCATGAATGGGAATTTGGACTACTCTTTGTCCATTACTGCTGCTTATTTGGCTCCATAATTGAATAGTTGCTTCTGCTTTGACATTCATTCATTCATTCACCTAGTTTAAATCAAAGTATCCTGGTATCCTAGTCCCTAGGATATTTTCTTCTCCTTCCCAAGGAACTGAATACCTGACTTCCTGTCCTTTCTTTCCCAATTTCTACATTTATACCAGTGAACTTTAACAACAATACTGATGTTCCCACAAATACTCCAACCTCAAAAGTGCCTCAGACTACTTAACTCCCACATTCACAATCTATTCTTCACCTCAGTTCTACTTGAGAATAGTCACACTCTAAATCTAGTGATCTCCACAAAGTATTCCATTTCTATGATCAAAATCTTACATATTCTTCTAACTAAACATACCTCTCTCCTTATGTTTTATCCTTTCTTAAACTTTGTTACTGTTCAGTTATTTTTAGTTCAGTTATTGTTCAGTACCTTCTGAATCAATTATGGATATTCTGAATCCATTTACATTCGCTCCCAATATGGATGCCAGGGTTAGCACTTTGGGGGCGGAGCCAAGATGGCGGAGAAGATACATGTGATTTTGTGAGCTCCCTTCTTCTCTCAATACCAATTAGTTAAATCAGCTTCAAAAATAACGCTGGACTGATAAAAACCACAAGGACTAGAAGCACAACTTACCAGCTGAAGAGAATCTGGAGTTTCAACAGGGTTAACACTTCAACTACACACGGGTCATTAATCTAGCAAATTTTAACCCTTAATCTATCAATATTCAGGCCTTGCCACACAACTCTCAATTATTCACACTGTCCCCAAGTTTCTACTCATGCAAGTGCACAGAGCTAGAAAAATATCAGATAAGCCCCATGGCTGGACCCACTACACATACATTATCCAACCCCAATGCAGCCCTCACAAAAAGGCATGAATTTTTGCTCCTCCCTCACTGATTCTCCAGGACAACCAGGTGGCACAATGGCCAGCGTCTAGCCAAGACAGATGAAGACCTCGGTTCAAATGCAGCTTTGGACACTGACTACCTGGGTGATCCTGGTCAAGTCACTTAAACCTGTTTACTTCAATTTTCTCATTTATAAAATGAGCTGGAGAGAAAATGGCAAATTACTCCACTATGTTTCACCCCAAGTGAAAGACCTGAACAATACTGATTCTGAATTCCATCTTTCACAGAGATAAAGTTTTCCTCAAGCTTCAAACAGTATGCTCACCTGATGACCTTCCCTCACAACAAAGAAAATTAAGACTCTCTGCTGGAAGATGGTTTTCTCTCATCATAAAACTCCATTTTTCTTTTGTTCTCTCTCTGACTCTGTCTGTCTCTGTCTGACTGCCTCTCTGACTGGCTGTCTCTCTCTCTGTCTATCTGCCTGTCTCTGGTTGTCTCTCTGTCTCTATGTCTGTCCATCCTCTGTCTCTCTCTTTCTCCTTTCCTTCACTCCAACTTCTAATAGGGTAACTCTCCTTCCCCACCAAGATCAATCACTCTTCCTGTACATCTGAGCACAACACAACCTGTCTTCTCCAGCATTCTGCTTGCAATCATCCCTTTTCTTTTTTAATATTCCAACTCTCCTATCAACCTTCTTCCATGCTACCAAACCACACATCTGTTTCCTCCATTCTTAAAAACATCAAACGTCTCCATCTCTCCAGTTGTCTAAATTTTCCTTCCTTTCTCAAAGTCCTAGAAAAAGTTATATGCTCATTGTCTCCACATCTGCTCCTCTCACTCACTTCTCAATCCCTTGTGAGTAAGATTCTGATCTCATTGCTCTATTTAACTTCCCAACTGATAGTCTTTTTTGTAGAGCTCACTCACCCCCTTGATCTTAATGACTTACTCTCTCCTCCTGGATCCTCTCTTCTTTGGGTATTTAGGACCCTGTTCTGCCATGGGTTTTGCCCTAATTGCCTACCAGATATTTCTAAGGTTCCTTTGCCAGAGCACGGCAGAATTCTGAGAGCAGAATCCATTATGCTTTTGTCTCTATATTTCCAATGTCTAGGACAGTGTCTGGCACAATCAATTGTGGCAGTTCAATGAATTTTTTTAACCTAAGATGAACAATAATGTACAGTAATAAAACATTCCATTTCAGACAAAAGGTTTCCACTCTATTTTATCTAGGACTCACCTGTTTCTCCCACAAAGACGTCATTAAGCGTAGAGTGACAGCTCTGAGTTGGGGGGTATTTCCCAGAACCTGGATCACTCGTAGAATTTGGGCAACACAAACCTGGAAAATACACAGCAGGAGTTTGAGGGGCTCTTCCCAGACTGATAACTTTAAAGTAATCACCAAATAATATAACAAATCTTTAAGGTTTACAAGTATTTTACAAATATTATACACTTCTGGAATGCTCGATGTTATTGTTTTATTATTATGAAATCACAATATAATTATAATACATGTTCGGCATTATATGTTTTATTATATATTTTGGCATTATAATGTTATGTAAATATATGATATTAACTTAGTGGACAGAGTACTAGGCCTAGAGTGAGAAAGAACTGAGGTTAAATTCAGCCTCAGACAATTAACAGGTGTGTGAACCTAACAGTGTCACTTAGCCTATGTTTGCCTTAATTCACTGGAGAAAGATATGGCAAAGTCCTCCACTATCTTTGAGTTTTAAAATCTGGCCGCTGAGCAGCCTTGTTCGTGTCACTTAACTACATGTTCTGTATCTGAGTCAATAAAATGAAAGGGCTGACTGCAGGATCTGTACTACTTTTCATGTCTAATTTCCAAGAACCATTAGTCATCTGTACAATCACAGGAGCCGAGATATAGACCTGAAAGGAATGCTGGAGGCCATCAAGGCCACCTCCCTCACTTCACAAAGGTAAAAAATGAGTCTGCTAGCTCTTCCTGCCTCCAAGTGCTCATCATGTGTTCAGGGAGGAAAAGAGCAACTTAATATATAATATATACAAACTTGCTGCTTTCTAGAAAGAGGATGCTTTTGTACTCTAAAGAATTTATAAGATTTGTTCATGATACAAAATGGCTTTCAAAATGTTGTTTGCTTTATAATTTTTTTTTCCAAAACAGAGGATTTTTTAGAAAAGGTAATTAATTTTGTTAATATACTAACCTTATGTACACCCAAAGTAGGTAGAGTATATAAAATATCAATATATGAAAGAGGTTCCAGTGGTCTTCCAAGCTTGAACATCAAGACAGGGACTAAATTTGGTACCTAGAATACATATAAAGGATATTTTAACTATGCTACTTACCTCTGTAAAAAGAGTACAAATGTCACAATTCCCCAATGAATTGCCAAGAGAGAAATTAAATAATATATTTCTAGATATAATTTTTATGGTATCAGTGTTGGCAAGTAATAAAACAGCACAATTAAATAATGGTTAATGATTGTCTCATAACTCCTTTCCTCCTCTAGCTTTTTCTCTCACAGCTTAAAAGCATTTACTGAACACTTATCTGCCTAATAATAATCCAGAGTAATAAAAAAAGATTAATTCAAAAAAATTTACAATCTTATTATGGAACCAATATATATATGAAACGGGCACCTGGGAGGCTCAATGTCTAGAGAGTGAGCCGGAAGTCTGACAGACTCATTTTCCTGAGTTCAAATGTGACCTCAGACCCTATCTAACGGTGTGATCCTGAAAAAGTCACGTAATACTGTTTACCTCAGCTTCCATCTGTAAGACACATTGGAGAAGGAAATGGCAAGCCCTGCCAGTATCTTTGCCAAGAAAACCCCAAAAAGCATCACAAAGAGTAGGAAATGACTGAATAACTAGAATAATCAATCAATATGGGATTACTGTGTACCAGACCCCTGGCATACAAATCCAAAGAATAATACAATTCCTACTCACAAAAATACATAAAAATATTAACAAGTATCTAGCACAAATATAGGTAACAAATACACCAATAGATATTTTACTTATTAACACACAGGAGTTACATACAAATTATCCACCATCGATTGGGGAAGGAGGAAAAGCTTCATGGAGAATATAATTGCTTAGATACATCTTAAAGAAAGGAATAGCAGAGACAGAGAAAAAGTACATTCCAGACAGATGCCCTTCTCCATAAAATTTAAGGATTGAACTGAATGATACGTAAAGGTGTCTTCCCACTGTAATATCCCATAGGCCTATTAATTAGAAGGCAAGATAGCATATAGCAAAGTATTAAATTGTGTGGTTCATTCAGTAAGATAGCTGTTCAGAAAAAAAAAAAAAAAAAAAAAAAATATATATATATATATATTAAGCTGCTCTTTTCCTCCCTGAACACATGATGACGCTTAGACATAAGAAAAGTAAAGCAGAAGGAAAGTAATCAAATAATATATTTGGGATATTTTCATAGATATTCTATTTTCCAAGTGTTGCACGGGACAAGTATATTTTTGCCTACTTGTTATTCCTCTCTATGTTTGTCTGTCTTAGAAATCCATACTCCTGGAAAGCACATCGAGTATTTGATTCATTCCTTCCTAAGGGCCAAATAGAATACTAAACATTGAACATTCATTCGGTAAGCATTTCTTAATGATGAGGATACATCACAGAAGAGTCTGATGTCATGAATTTAATGGTTACACTCTTAGAAGGTATAAATTTGGGGAGGATTTATGTTTTTCACATCCAGTGGGGTGATTATTGGAATAGAACTTCGACCACCTTCACTTTCAGCAATTGAAGGGAGACAAATACTTCGTGTTGACTCCTCAATCCCCATTTTAATTAAAAACAAAGGTTACCCTAGATTGCCTTCCCCTGTGTCTCAATGAATTATCCCTTCTGGAAACAGCTTTTACCAAGACACTTGGACAGACTCTTAATTCAGAAAGGAAGTTTAGGAAATTTACTGACATCTTACAAAACAATAAATTCTGACTTGTGGCCTTTAAGCAAATGTTTTAATTATAATTTGGGGAATGGAACAATAGATATCATCCTTAATGTGTTCATCTAAGAATATGGCTGGGGGTTCCCTCCTTTTGGCTAAATTATGTTGGTTTTCCTGAAGGACAGGAAAATTGAGAAGGGGCTGCTGGAGATGGGGAAAAAACAAGTGTGTGTGTGTGTGTGTGTGTGTGTGTGTGTGTGTGTGTGTGTGTGTGTGTGTGTGTGATGTAAATATACAAAGAGACTGGGGAGACAGAGAGCGACAATCTCTACTCTCAAAGAACTTATATTGTACTGGGATAAGAAAAGTTCACAGATAAGTAATAATAGCATATGTGAAAAGTAAAGGACCAGCTAGATAGTGCAATGAATAGAGTGCTGACCCTGAGTTCAAATCTGGTCTCAGACACTTAACACTTCCTAGCTGTGTGACCCTGGGCAAGTCACTTAGCCCCAATTGCCTCAGGAAAAATTTTTTTAAAATAAACAGTGATTTGGCAGGAAGGGATGGAAGGGAATAACAATCAGAAAGCTCTTGCAGGTGGCTAGCAGGATAAAACTCTAGGCCTCGAGATGGAAAGAGTTCAAACCCAGCCTCAGACAATTACTAGCCAGGTGGCACTGAAGCAAGTGACTCAAAGGGTCTGTCTCAGCTTCCTCAATTGTAGAGATACTCATAATACCTACCCCCAATGACTGCTGTGAGGATCAGCGATCAAGTGTAGAAAGTGTTTAACACAGTGAGTGCCCAGCACATAACAGGAGTTAGAGAAATGATTATTGCCTTTCTTTACGCCTTGAAAGGGGGCACACAAAGTCATCCTTGAAGGGAATTTGGGGTTCCAAAAGTGATGAAGCACTGAAGGCACTGGGACAAGCCTCTGCCAAAGCAAGGAGGGTAAAAAGTGAAATGCTGCTTGCAGGAAAGAGCTTGTAGTAGAGTGGAGTCCATGGATTGGATTTAAAATCTGAAAGATGTGGAAAAGGAAGAAATCATAGGTGATTACCAAGTAACAGGGGGGAGATGGAGTGAGGGAGAGAGATGCTTGAGGTTGCAAAACTGAGGGACTAGGATAATGGGAGACAGGCAAGCTGCTGTCTCTAAGAAGATTCCAGCACTGAAGTGATCAAAAGGCATGAAAAAATAAGGGAATATAAAAGAAATTTTAATGTGCTAAGTATATTAGATTTCAAAGTTGTATGAAATCAGATTTATTAAAACTATGAATAAAAATCATTAGTATACAAAGATATGATAGGATCTGAAACATGCAATCCCAGACTGACTGAACACAAATAACGGTATTCATAACTTCTCAAATCACTGATCCTTCTACTAAGTATAAGTCCCTCAAAAATGTCAATTGATACAAGCTTCATTAAAATATATTTATACATTTTAACTCTATATTTTAGAAATTAATGGTGGGACTCTCATAGAAAAAAACTAGAAACAAAGTAGATGCCTACTTATTTATTGCAAGACCACTGTGAAGATTATAGGATAGGAATTTAATGAAAGTGATGAATATGTGGGATTCAGAGAAAAGAGATTTGTATTAAATGACAGTACAAAAAGAAAAATCAAGAAAACACTATTTTTTCGTTATGTTAAAAAATTAAGTTTTTAAAAAAAATTTTAAAAGGAAAAACATTCCCAGATCCACAATTTCTTTCACTATTAAGGTAAGACACTTAGTAAACAGAAATATGAATGCTTTCTTTTATTTATTTTTTTATTTACAAAGCATATACATGGGGTAATTTTTCAACACTGACCTTTGAAAAACCTTCTGTTCCAACTTTTCCCCTCCTTCCTCCCTCCCCTAGATGACAGGTAGTCCAATACATGTTAAATATGTTAAAGCATATGGTACATCCAATATATGTATACATATTTAGACAGTTATCTTTCTGCACAAGAAAAATTGGATCTAGAAAGAAAGAAAAAAACCTGAGAAGGAAAACAAAAATGCAAGCAAACAACAGAAAGAATAGAAATGCTATGCTGTGGTCCACACTCATTCCCCACAGTTCTCTCTCTCTCTGGATGTAGCTGATTCTCTTCATTACTAAACAACTGAAACTAGTTTGAATCATCTCATTGTTGAGGAGAGCCATATCCATCAGAATTGATCATCATATAGTCTTGTTGTTGCCGTGTATAATGATCTCCTGGTCCTCCATTTCACTCAGCATCAGTTCATGTAAGTCTCTCCAGATCTCTCTGAAATCATCCTGCTGGTCATTTTTTACAGAACAATAATAATGAATGCTTTCTTAAAGAACAGATAGGTTATAACTACAGCAAGGAAGCGAATGTGTGTTGTGGTGAAAAGGCCAATACTGTAGACCCATGAAAAGGCTCTGGAAAAATGGAAAGGAGAAAGTACCACCTGTCCTACACTAGCATGTGCAGGGGCTAGCAGCAGGAAATGTGATAATATATTTCTTTCCAAAAACACATTTCTCTAACATTTTCCCGTAAAAACTTTTTATACTTAATCTAGAAGAAATATTCCGGGAGTAAAAGTATCAGGGAATAGATAGGGTGGACATAGCATGCACAGAAAAAAAAATAAATAAATAAATAAAATAACCTGCAAAGTAACAAATGGCTAACAAGGGTACTCAACTCCAGCAAAATTAAAAAAAAAAAAATTGGGGGGGAGGAGACACAACAAGAAAAACTATCGGTTTCTTCCAAACCAATCAGTGATTTAAGTAATTTTTTTTTAATCTAGCTACTTTTTTTTTTTAAATGGTAGAGCGCTCTTTGAATGAAACTCAACTAATAGGTGTTAGTTAATTAGTTAGCTAGTCAGCTAGCTAGCTGATAAGTGTTTGTTGTGGAAAAAGGCCACATAGCACAATTAGGGAAAGGCACTGGATTCAAATTCGTGCTGCTTATACTAAGCTGTGCAACTATTAGGGTCAGTTTTCTTATGAGAAAAATGAGAGGTTTGGACTTTATGATCATTATGTCCCTTCCAGTAATAAAGCTAACCTACTAAAACCAAAGAAAACACACACACACACACACACACACACACACACACACACACACACACACACACATTAATTTGGCATTCATTAAATGACAATAAAATATGGCCTCATTAAAAGAGCAATAAACAAACCTGGTCAGACAACTCTATTAACACAAAGACACTCATTGAGTTGATAAGAAATATCAAAGCAAATTTCCAAAAGGCATTCTTCAACTTCTGATGTTATATTTTATTTTGAAATAGAGTAAAATCTCAATTATCCCAAGTACTTAGCATGGTATATAGTAGTGTTTATATATATAGTATATAGTAACCAATGATACCTGACCACATGATAAGCAAGCGTGAAACTAACCAAAAGAGCTAAATAACTGAATTTTTTTTTCCTGTGTGTAGTGTTCAAAAGAGTGGAATAATTTATGAAAAGAGGAGAAAGAAGAGGGAAAGAGAAAGGAAAGGGTGAAGAGTAAGGGATTTTTTTTCTTTTTTTTTTTTTTTTTGATATATTTGGGTTTTATATCACATGTGTTTCTGAAAACATCCCTTTTTTGCTCCCTTTCCTAGCAATTCATCTCTCAGAACAAACATTTAAAAAAGAAAGAAGTTCGGCCAAATTAATCACACCAAATGTGTATAAATGTAATATTTCACACCAGTATTCCCCCAACACTAGTAAAGAGGGGAGGCAGATGTAGTATTTTCTCTACTTTTCTCTGGGAATAAGCTCAGTCATCATCAGGGATTTGTTTTACAAATATAACAACTTGGAGGGTAGGTCTTAAAGTGACTACACAGACAGTCTAATTGCTACCATGCTTGTAAAAATCTACAATTCCACCTAAAACCTTGTCCATAATTATAAAAATATTAAGTGTTCAGGAATGAATTCGAATCCAAGTCTGCCCACTCCAATTTTTTTGTGCTACCTCCACAAGAATTCCTAAGATGTCTCAAATCTAAAATTGTGTAAGACTATGCTTGACAGTAGAACACTTAAATCCTACCCTTCTGATCTGGTAAAAAGAAGCTATTTCAATACGATTCCTGGGGTAGGAGCACTATCCTAATGAGCACACACAATGCCACTTTTTTCTTAAGGGATAGGGACCAAACCAATAATTTCCTGGATAAAAGAAGCATTAGTGCAAGGTAAGTTCCTTTACAGTTTCAGGTCAGGTCCTTCTCTGCAATTCATAATGTTAAAAAATCTTAGAGTTGTTTAAACCACTAAGAGGTGATCTGATTTTCCCAGGGTTCACAAAGAAGTATGGGGGACTAGTCTCTCTAGCTTTAAAGTGCCTTGCTAATCACTAAGGCAACTAAAATTCTCCAATGGAATAATTCTCAAGACTTAATTAGCTCAAAGACAAATGGGTGCTTGAAGTAAACCCTAAAGTAAAAAAAAAAAAACCCAAGACCCTAAAAATTTACTCTTCTTTCAGACTTCTGGCTGATAGATAATAGTGTCGTCGTCGTCGTAGTAGTAGTAGTAGTAATAGTAGTACTAGTAGTAGTAGTAGTAGTAGTAGTAGTAGTAGTAGTAGTAGTAGTAGAATGGAAGAGGAGGAGAAGGAAATACTAAATAGTAGTAGACAGTAAGTAATAGTCTCTTGGGAAACGCAAAAACAAGAAAGCTGCACTCAAATGGATCAATTGTGTATCCTTGCTAAACATCTTCTTGCCTGCTGTGGCAAGCTAAATCTTTGTTATCTGTCAGATGTTCTATAAGTGTTCTAGTCTTGAAGCTAAGTCATAATTAGTTACTACATTGATTAGCATTCATAAGCTTTTAAAAGTTATTTTCTTTTATAATGCTGTAATCAAGGGAAAAACTGTTTTCCTAGTTCTGTTCGCTTCACTGAATCAGTTCACACAATTCTCCCTAGGATTCTCTGAAACCATCTCTTTTATCATTTATTATAGAGAAAAAATATTCATTTTATTCATCTATTCAACCATTCTTCAAATTATGAGCACCTATTTTTTCCCCAATTTTTACTACAAAAGTGCTATAATAAATATTTTACTTATTAATATATATGAATATATATTATAAGATATAAATATCTTTTGATGATATTTTTATGCCACTTATTTCATGCATTTGTGTGCCATTAGTGATATACTAAAGCAGTGGAAACAAGCAGAGTAGCATCAACATATTACCAAGGATTATTTATGTGAAATAAGTAGAATAAAAGACACTACCAAAGACATATTACTGGAATAAATAATACAAAAGGGACTGTGTTGTTCATTGAATGGCAGCCACATGGCATCAACAGGAGAATATCAGTATTAAAAGATATGTGGTAGGCTTTGGATATAGGAAACAGCTTGAGCTCATTAAAAGTGATGCATAATTTCCCAAATGGAATCTAGTTCACTCTCCTACTTCTCCCATTAAATTCTGGGTCTAACTCAGTGACTACGTGCAGTGTCTGTCCAAGACACATGTACTAACAAACTATTACAATGGACAATGAATCTGCATACATAGGATAATCTGGAAAATATGCATCCTTCATTAAATTGGTTTTTCCTGGGTGGATAAGTCTCTACTGAGCAGTCAAAAATATCATTGTGGAATAATTTCTGACCACATGAGTTGATTAACAAGATGTTTATGTCATACCTAGCTCTGGTCGTGAGTTCACAGGTCATTCAAGAGAATGAAACTTGGACCAGAAGTTAAGTGACTTGGTGTCCAGTCCCAGTTCTACAAGTAATCAAGCAAATCATTTATTTTCTTTGGGCCATAATACTCTTTCTAGACAATCTCTAACCTATCCTCCAGGTTTCATCCTCTACGCTGTATGCTTTTCTAAAGATAAGGAAGTACTGAAGCAATCTTTACAATTCTCAGTAATTTTACAGAGGAACGGGGCATGATAACCTCCAAAATTTTTACAATTCTCTTTTTGTTGGCTCCCTATCTATGATTTTATTATTATAGGAAATACCGAATAAGCAAACTTCCTCTATTAATTCAGATTGGAAACCACTTTGTAACTTTTAAATTTAGAGGCAAACATATAAACCAAAGTGTATAAAACAAAGTTTGTTCTTTCATTATTACCTGCTGAACTAGAAATAGAACAATAAAAGAATTCATTATATTACCCATGAAAAGGTTTAAAAACAACAAATATTTAAAGAGCATCTATTATGTGTAAGAGATTGATAGCACAAAACTAATAGCCCCATCCTCCAGGATGCTAAATTAGTAAAAGCCTAAAAAAAATTTTTACCAGTCATTTTCTATTACAGGAAATACCATGACACCAGAAAATTGATACTAATATCAGCATACCTCGAATAACAGCTAACTTGTTTTCAGTAACATTGGGTCGAGAGCAAAATTAAAAATACAACATATATGGGTCCCTCTTTATAAATCATCGCAATGAGTCCAATTCAGCTTTCAGTGTGGTTTTGGTATTCAGTGAATCATATTCACATAATGCAGGAGTATATTCTTCTGTTTGACTTATGATATTCAACCATGGAGGCCAACCACTTCCAGGCAAAAGGGAAAGAATTCAGGTCAAAGAGTTAAGCTCCTTTAAGGACCTATATTTCTCCAGCTCTCAAAATAGATTTCCTTTAGCAGAACATGGCATACACATGGTTCAATTGAGATATGCCTGGAGAGGAAGGCGGTAACTAGTTATCATTCATGCTGAAAGGCATAAATATTTAAACTAAAGCTTTAAAAAAAAAATTGTTTCATTTGTACAACAGAGAGCAGCTAAAATATACTTCTTGCTGCTCATTATTGAGAACTTTATTATGCTTTCAATCCTGGCTCACTTTACAGAATAAACCAATGTTCAATACAGCCTAATTTGATGGGCAAATAATGGCAAGACTGGTCAAGGTACTTATAAATGCTAAATGTTTGGGTAAATCTTACATTGGCTTTTGAACAGTTTCAAAAACCAGACATGAAGATTCATTAGCTCTTAGCACATAGGAACCAGCTCAGAAGGCAGCCAAGTGAGTTGCCTAGCAACAGTGCATTTTGCATCTCTCCTTATCCCCAAAGATGCAGCAGCAGCAGCTAGGTCAAGCCTCTCATTAGCAACCTGACAAAGGGCTTCTTGCACTCATTTTATAAAATTATTTGTATTTCTAAATGGAGCTCAAGAATCTAGGTATTATTAAACAACAATTACTATCATTGCTCCATTCCTTTCTCCTCTCAAGACCCACTTCAGTAAATAAGTTTTAACACATATATCAAACTGTTTACCTGTAACAAAAGCAGCCTCTGACAAACCCAGCAGGATTTATAAGCCTATTCACATTTCTCTGTTTTGTGTCTTTTCAGGTATATGTAATAATGAACTGTTTGGGGGAGAGGAGAGAAGAAGGTAGAGATACACAAGCATATTGGGAAAAAAAGACCACAAGAAAAAAATCAGTTTTATCAAAAAACAAACCCTCAAAAAGGAATTAAAATCCTTCCATAATTTTTTTCCAAAATTAGTTGTCATACAAGGACTGTTTTCTCCTTTCCTCTAATCAAAAAAAAAAAAAAAAAAAAAAAAGGGGGGGGGGTAGAAGGGGGGAAGAAATAGGGGGAGAAGTAACATAAGAGACTTGTAGTAAAGAGATAGATACAAGAGAGCTAATAGACTGAGTCAAATAGGTTTGCAGTTTATAATGAAAGTAATCTATTGGCAAGGAAATTCGGTTCCCAATTTAATAACTATGTTACAGAGCTTCACCTCAAATCAATACCAATTCATTCACCTCTGTAAAGATTCCTTCAAGTATGTACTCTGTGGAAAGCTTGCATTCTATTAGATATAAAATATTTAATAATCCCCTAACTTAAACCCAAATACTCTTAAAAGATACAAGCAAAAATTATAAAGAATAGTTTTCGTTTTATAACATAAAGTGTTTAAGATCAGGACTGACCTAATACCCTGGTGTCTTAACAAAAAAAAAAAAGGCAGTAATAAACACACCATCAACATTCTCCCAAGAGAATATACTACAACAAAACACCCCAGCCAGCAATAGCATTTAATAGATGCAGATAAAGATGGTGTCATGAGAAACATTTCAAGGCAGTTTTCATCAAACCAAATCAAATGTGATGGATTTTCCCTAACTTGATTTCTGTCTGAAGAGAACAATGCAAACTATTAGCTGCATTTTTTTTTCTCTTCCTTGTTCTTTCCACACTGAAAAATAGCAAAGAATGAAAAGTTAAGAGGGATTTTCCAGAAGGATGTCAATATTTCAGTTCAGCAGTTGAAAGACTATAAAAGGGGGATGATCTCCAGGGCCAATAGTAATGGTAATACATCTTCTAGTGCTACTCATTAGTGATCTCTCAGTAAGATGATTTAATTGTCAGTCTCTCTTTCTCTTTCTGTCTCTTTCTATCTCTCTCTCACTCACACCATCCCCAGTTCCCTGCTTATACCAGGGTTGTTCACACACAATGTAATAAGTTTTTGCACAAGACAACTCATTTAATTAAAGAGCATGCATCACTGCCTCTTGAGCAATTTGATTTAAGTTTGATTTAAACCAAACTAATAAATGTATGTATGCAAGTAACATGTACACTTTTTTCATCTTTAAAAAATAAATAATTCCATGACTTTCTTCTGGAATGTTGCTGCTTGGGATTTCCATGTCCCTTAAATCAAAAAGATAACTAAGAACTGGGTAAGGATCATCTTATGTTTGTGAGCCACCATCACTCTCTGCTAGACAACAGAGACAGGTATATTGCATACACTCCCAAATGGTTTAAATGAAATCCCATTAGTGTCTGGAGGGGGAAAAAATGAAGAGGGATAAAATAGACCAAACTGGTTATTGCGATTAGTTTTCTGCCTCACAACATTTCAACAATGCCCCATTAATTATAAAGACGATCTACTATCTGCCTAGAAAGGTTTTTCCTGGCACTGAAATATACACTACAAGAGTTAGGAAGCCAGGAAGGACTCAGACAATTTGAGAAAGGAAACTGATGCAAAAGGTGTGAAATGGTATAAGCTGATCTCTGGTTAAGAATAACAAAAGTAACAATGGGAAAACAGTTGAGATAATAAGCAAAACAATAGCTTTCCAGTTCTGGGTTCGAATTTTCCCAGTTTAGGGCCTGGGGTACTGGGCAAGACACTAAGGCCCCAGTTTCCTCATCCATAAGATGAGAGAACTAGACAAGATGGTCATGATGTCTTTCAGTTCCAAAATGATACTATAATCTGGTGACATGTATATAGCACTTTAAAATTTGCAAAGTGATTTATTTACCTTTGAGCCACAACAACCCACAGAAGGTGATACTTCAGCTATCATCATCCTCAATTCACAGATGAAGAAATTGGCTAAAAGACTTTTAGATTAAAACACAAAACTAGTAGATGCATAAAGTCAGATTCAAAACCTGATTTCCCTGATTCTATGTACTACACTGCTAATTAATGAAAACAATGATGTGCTACACAATACCCTCAAAAACTAAAAGCCATCCATTTCCAAGAATCTGAATCTTTGCTGTGACAACTACCTTCTGAGCTGATTAGATTAGCAAATTTAAATGTTCCCAAAGTCCTGTACTACATAGACGCTATAGGACTCTACCGGGTAATTCTTAACATCTTGAGCCTTAAACCACAACTCAGATTCTTTGGGAATCCCAACCACTCTATCCATATAAATTACAGTAAGAAACCTGACTCTTCTCCCACTTCTGAACCCTGCCAAGATTTCCATCAACAGAGTAAAATACCAAAGAATTCATACAGCCTTTAGGGCTTCAGAGTACTCTTTCAGGGATAGAAAGTCTTTTGTAATCTCATATACCCTTCCTAGAAAGACTTCTTTCTCTTAAACCTAGGACAGAGTTACACTGGTTAGTATCAAACATTCTTGAACAAACTCTGAACTGGATGATAAAATTATTTCAAGAGTCTCTTCTTTTCAACAAAAGGGATAGTGGACATGCTTGAATTCAATCAGATGCATAAGATTCTGATACCACTGTGATTTAAGATCCATACATCTTAAACTCCAGCAACCAAGCCATACCAAATTCTTATATGTGGGGAGTGGAGGAAGGAGGGAGGTAGGGATGGGCTAGGGAAATAATCAATTCAGGAAGGTGATGAAATAAAAAAAATTTAAAAAAAAAAAAAAAAGGAAACTGGGAAACTGGCTGCTGACTACTCAAAAGGACTCATGATCAAATATCATTTTTGCAAAAAGAAATTTGCTGAGCCCTGGATGTGTAATACATTTTGTTAGAAGTAAAACACTGAAATTATTCTATGGGTTCAAGAGCCCAGACTAGTAAAGTTAAGATGGCCAGCACTTAGCACTATGTCTGGTATATAGTAGATGCTTAATAAATGTTTACCATGAATGGTTGTAGAAGAGCCTAATTTTTCCTCATGTACTCCCATCCAAAAAATCTAAAACAAACTTCAGATCAAATAATAATTAAAAAAACAAAAAAACAAAACTGTAGCTCTGTTCTGTCAAAATAAAGAGAGCAAGACACCTGCGGGTAATGGGAAAAAAGTTCTGTCAGAAAAAGGAAGCACTGGTAAAAATGTGGCAAGCTTCCCAGTGCATGGACAAGAGATTCTCCAGGGGCACAAGAAGCTTGAAGCAATTATTATGTTGGGCAAAAAGCCCAGAGTACTCTGATGAAGAAACTCCAGAGGGGTCAAAAATCCTTATTATTCTGACTACTCTCAGCTAAAGAAGTGGGGCCAACAGTCAGCAGGACTCAAAATAGGATACCCAAAGGACAATAAAACTCCACAGTACACTAACCCTGAATACAGATCCCTGTGAAATGTGCCAAGTTTCTAAGTGCTCACAAGATAGAGAAGATAAAGAAAATGGAAGCCAGGATTAAGAACCAAGGAAAGCTCCATCAGGACCACATATAAAAGAGCTCTAGAGATAAAAATAATGGAAGAGTAACAGGATAGAATGGGGACAGAAACTATGCCCACTAAGTAAGAAACTGATGATTAGACTGGATTAAACAAAAATTTGTGGTTCTAAGAATCAAGAAGAAATATTCAAACAAAATCAAATATGAAAGAAAAAAAGAAGAAAATATGAAAGAAAAAACAGGAGTATCAAAGGGCAATACAGAGAAAACACCAAAAAGGAGGGCAGGAAGTAGGGAGGGGGAAGAATAAAAAAAAAAGTTTTGGACTTGTATATGATCACAGGAAGACTAACACAACGAAAGTTGATCTGGATCAAGCAACATAAAGTTTACACACAATCTATGTAACAAAGGGCAGAAAAGATTCTTCATTGGGGATTACTGAAGCTCTATTCTCACTGCAAAATAGAAAGTGACAGATTTAGATATTGGTTCAAATACTATAGAGTAGTACACTAATTACTAGCAAGACATTTGATCAGCTTCTCCTTACATCTGTCTTTTTTTTTTATTTATAGAATAAAAGAAGGATTTCATTAACATTGCATAATAAAAAAGGATGTTTGTGCATGAAATGTTTTTGTACATAATATTTGTTATGTACAAATTGTATTTCTTTTAAATATATAAAGTTATCAAGCAAATTTCTTTTTTAATCCCCTCCCCCTCCCCCCATTAGTAGCTTATCATTAGACACAAAAAATATATCTATCAATATGTACATATGTATGCATCTATATCTCAATCATTCTCTCTATATATTGCATTCTCTATTTTTCTTACAAGAGAAGACATCACATATTTATTGTCCAAGTCTGAAAACACAAATAACCTTTCCAAATAGGAGCAAATTATGTATTTTCATATATTACAGAAAGCATTCTAAGTATATAACAATCAAAGTAAATCTGTGAACTTATGCAAGAAAAAATATATAGGACAATGAGCTAAGTGCATCAAAAAACAACTTGGAATCAATTTTCTAATTGTTGAACAAGCTACTCAAAGGTGATTTCATGAACATAATGCCTTTATTCTTTGATTTGTTTCCATACTTCCAAGAGTTTACTCACATAGCAAATATATAAAACAGATTTAAGCATAGTGAGAATGGCAGAGTACTTAATGTCTATGTGGAAAACTGTTGTCTCTTTAAAATTTACCATCAACCAATCAATCAACAATAAATATTTATTAAGTGCCTACTATGTACCAGGCCCTAAACTAGTTGCTAGAAATACAAAGGCAATAAATGAAATTATTCTGCCTCTCAAGATATAAATATACACATATATGTAGGTATATGATCATTGTTTTTGTTAGTCATTTCACTCATGTCTAACTTTCTGGGATGCTATTTTGAATTTACTTTGGCAAAAATACTATAATCATTTGCCATTTTGATTTCTAGCTCCAGCTCATTTTATACATAGGGAAACTGAAGCTAACAGCGTTAATTAAATGACATCACACAGCTAGTAAAAGTCCAAAGCTGAATTTGACCTCCAGATAGATCTATCACTCTTTCATTGAGCCACCAAGGACAGATAGAATTAAAATATAAAAATAAATACATTACAATAATAAAAATAACATATAAAGTAATTAATGATACTAACCACTATGGGGATATAGCAAGGCATAATTTAGGAGAAGATTCTTGAAAAGTATCTGGAAGGAAATTAGGGAGGTGAAGGCAAAAATGGAATACAGCAAATGGGGGGATAAATAAACATCACAAAGGGATAGTGCTAAAATAGAGTGCCATACTTAAGGAATAATTAGAAGGCCAATTTAATTGGATTGTAAAATTCTCAAAGAGTAATAATGAAAAATGAGGCTAGAAAGACAGACTGGAAAGATTACTACGAAGTTATAAAGGATGACAAAAGCCAGAGGGGTTTATGATCAATCCTAGAGGCAACAGAGAGCCATAGTAGTTTACCAACTAGGTGAGAGATCTTCAGTGAAGATCTGCATATTTTGTCAACAATGCAGAGAATGGACTGGGGGCCTGTAAAGAAGAGGCGAGAAGAGCAATTAAAGGTCCATTACAACAATAGAGTGGAGTCAGATGCAAGACATCTTGTGACCACAAAGAGAGAAAGATTGGATAACAGGAGTGAAGGAGAGTAGGGAATTACCATTAGTGCCAGAGTTACTAACCTTAAAGAGTGGAAGAATAAGGCAGAAAATGAGAAGTATGGAAGACAGATCAGTTTCAAGAAAAAGAAAAAGGTTTCGTTTTTGATATGTTGAATTTGAGGCAGCCGGGTTACAATGTCCAATGGGCAACAGGAACTCGTGAGAATTACTGAGACTAGATATATAGCTGTTATCATTAGCATAGAAATGATTATTAAACTGAGGGGAGGTGATAAGAAAAAACTTGAGAGAGAAAAGAGAACTTAGAGCTGCCTTGAGGTATATGGACATAACATGGTCATGGTGGTTATGAGATGGATGATGACTCAGCAAAGAGACTGAGAAGCTTTTGTTATATGGTTAGGAAGAAAATCAATTAAACTACTCTCTCCAAGTGACTAGGATATTACTAATGATTCCTTAATGATCAAATCCAGGGGTTTCTTCCTTGATTCTTTGAAGCTATTGATTACTATCTCTTTCCTGGAATTTTCTACTTCTCTTGATTCTCCTAATCACTAACCACTCCATCTTAACTCTGTTGGATCATCATCTAGATCATGCTTACTAATCATAGATCGTCTTCAAAACTGAGCTTTCTTCTCTTTTCATTCTATACTAATTATTTTGACAATTTCATCAGCTCCCATGGGCTCAATTATATCTATACATATGATTCCCCGATTTATATATTCAGCCCTATTTTCCTTAATTCCAATCCCACATCACCAACTTTCTTTTAAATATGTGGAACTAAGTATCCCTAAGGCATTTCAAATTCAACATGTCTAAAACCAAATTTATTCTTTGTTTTTCCACCAAAATTGCCACTTCTTCCCAATTTTTGAAAAATATAGAACTCTTAAAAGATAGCAGAATGACAGTCTGAAATCTTCTGATCACTCAGAGGACAGAAGGAAGTTAGGACAGAAAGAAGGAAAGGAAGAAAGAAAAGGAAAAAAAGAGGAGGAAAAGAAAAGACGAGGGGAGTTAAGGTGAAAGGAGAGAGAAGAGGAAAGAACCAGAGGGAGAGGAGGAAAAGGAGAGGGAGATTCAAGGATGACTGAAAAGAAGGTTGTACATGAAACACGGATGAGGTCCTCAATATTAGGTGTGGTGAGCAGAGAAAGTGATTAAAAAAAAACAATGTCTTAGACAGAGAGGGAGAAAGCACTGATAGAAATCAGTTTAGCTACACAGTCCCACCCTCTGGGGAGGTGATCTAGTCTAAAAATCCAAGTAAGTCAAACCCCTGAGACTCACCCTCTTTAAAAGTCTCCAAGAGTCTCACCATGAAATGTCCTATCAAAAATCCTAGTCATGTTCCTGAGATTAAATTTTCCCTTTAAAATCTACTTAATAGGCCATCCCGTGGCCACTGCTCTCCTTTGGATCAGTTCACTACAGTACACTGCTTTGTGATGTCCTTCTCCTTACCTTTCTCCCATGCCACATTGTATTTCCCCTAACTCTACTCTGTTCCTCCTTATACCTAACATGCTTTTAGGGTACTAAATCCCTTTAAGAATTAGCCTGCCAGCTGAGGGCATGCTCCAATCTCATGGGGTGCTCCCTTTCTACTGGGGAATTTGAGTTCCACTGAGTCACTTCTCTTTCATATGCTCTCTATTTCATATTTACAGTTCATAGTATATGTTGTACCCTTTCATTTTGTCTGTAACCTCTTCCCCAAATAAATCTACCTTTTGCCAAAGAGAATGGCCATTGTGAATTCTTCACATGACCAAACCCCAACTTTTGGAACCTGCCATCACCTGGTGTTTTCATCATACATATCATTTTGTTGTTCAAATCACACCAACAGTAAGTACTTCTTCCCTCCTTCCCTCTCCCCTTCTTCCCCCCCCACTTCCTTCCTCTGAGAGATCAGAAGATTCCAAAGATATATAATAAAAGCAGACTAGGGCTTGCTGACTATAGTCCTCCTCTGGCTAGTATGAATTATGTATGTATATGTATGAAGGAGAAGGGGGAAGGGAGGTTGAAGAGAACCAATATTTTAAAAAATATAACCTATGGGAAACAGATCAGTACAGATTTGTGAATTAAATGTTTCAGTGGATTAATCAATAATCAATCAATCAATCAAATTAATGAGCCTTTCTCAAGTACTGACTATATGACAGGCATTATACTAAGTGCTGGGAATATTAAAAAAAAAAAAAAAAAAGCAAATGATTTTTCTTTCCCTTGAGGAGTTCACAATCTAAAGAGGGAAATAATATATAAACAAAAATCTATAAACAAGATATAATCAAATCGGGTAAATAGGAAATAAGGGACAAAGAAAAAACACTAGAACTAAGAGGATTGGGAAAAGCTTCAGGGAAATGGGAATTTGTTGGAATTTAAAGGAAGCCAGGGAGGTCAGGAAGCAGAGAAGATAAGAAAGAACATTTAAAGAGGTCAGCCAGAAAAAATGGCAAGAAATGTGAAAAATAAATTATTGATCCTGCATTTTATATTATATTTAATTGAAATTAATTCTATTGTGTAACTCTTCCATATTTGATGATTAAAAACCCAAGCCTTTTTGTAATCTCTGTGTTGAAGTTCATCTCCTCTAACCTGAGTTAACTTTTCTAACACAAACACTGATAATTAAAGAAAAACTCTGAGCTAAGTTTTAGAAATTCAATATTCTCATGAAAAACTTTAATTCTTGGGTAATTTGTTATCTCAGCACCACTTGCAAATCACTTTGTGCCAAGGAAGCTTATTATCTCTCATAACTCTTGACCACTGAGAAATTCCATTATCTCTTGTATTTTCCTTTAGAGCTGACAAGATGACCTTGAGCCATCTTAGCTATATCACTGCAATTTTTTTTTTTCCTTAAGTATTCTCTCATTCCCAGATACCTGTAAATCTGCTGCTCTAGTCCACTATCAATGACCTCAAGATCTTACAAATTCACAAAGCATTCCTTTAAGACTAAAAGGCGTGGTCTGGGGCCCACCTTTGTATAAACCCTTTATCTCAGTATAGCCAATCATAATCCCTCACCTCCATGAGGCTGCCAATCCCATATGCAATGATACAATTTCTTGTCTATACTTTGTTCTAAGCTTATGAAAATGCATCTTCAATTCGGGATCTTTGGCTAGAAATTGAGCTACTTTTTTACCATCAGATAGTGCCCCTGTTAATAAATGTTATTATGCTGGGAGAGAAGTTTGCCTCAGTCTACCCTTTTGCTGAATTTTGCTGAATAAAGAATTGTGGTGGTAATAAAGCACACTTGGGGTTTTTCAGGGAAATATTATATTACAACAGTTCTTTTAATGGCACCTCAATAAGTACCTTTATTATAAGTTATCTGTTTCTACTGGCTGACTACTGGAGCTTAAGTACATTAAGCCTTAAGAAAATCTTGAACTTGACATAACCTCATCGGGGAAATATAAGGGAACACAACCTATGAGTAAAGTTGGAAGGAGGTATAACATATACAATGTTCTGATATGCTTTGTTCTACTGAATAAATATTGATTTGGAATGAATTACTTTTTTTTTTTGGTGAGGTAATTGGGGCTAAATGACTGCGACTTACACAGCTAGTAAGGATTAAAGGATCTAAACTTAGATCCTCCTGACTCCAGGGCCAGTGCTCTACCTAGTTGCCCCTGCAATTTTTTTATTCTAATCTTATCTCCATAGTGCTTTTAATAATTTTTCTACTTGATTTTGATTTCCAATGGCCATAAGATATTAAGTTATTCCTAAAAGAAACCACTACTTAGTGGACATATATCATACTGATACTCAGTAAATAGTTTTCAGAATGACTACCTCAGAAATGGAAACACGGACAATTCTTGCTTTCCATCTACATAAAGTGGTTTTTACATAATGCAAATTTGCTAATGAACTTGGAAAAGGAATGGAGGATGCAAGAGAGGAAGGGGGCTGGGACACAGTTCAAGGACATCAAGGGTCAGAATCAAGAAGTATTCACGAAGTATTTGCACATGGGGGCCCAGTAAGAACAAAGAGGAAGATGAGTGAGTCAGGGACAGCACCCAAAAGGACTGGACATAGACAAGAGAGAATCAATAGCATGCAGGAGCCAGGGACAGAAAACTGGTACCCAGACAGACAGACAGAAGCCAGCCGGAAAGTGGATAAAGGTATCCTCTCTGGTGGGTCGGAACTCCCCAGAGAAGTCCCCGATCCTGCCACACCAGTGGAGATGGCGGTCTCTCCCTGCATCCAGTCTTCTGTTTTCACTTTGAGCTCTTTAAGGGGGGGGGAGGGAGTGGGGTGTTGATGTTTTTGAAGGAATTTTTTTTTAGGGGGGAAGGGAAGGCCAAAAGGAGGAGCAGAGACAAAGAGCATAATATTATAACGTAGGTGGTTTTTTTGGAATGCAGATTTCTTTCAGAATTTTTTCCATAAAATCAAATTTGTCTGTCTATAAATATGATGTTTCTATAGCTTTTAAAAAGCCAAGATTCCTTCTCCCACTAGCTCAGAGTCATTCATTCCGAAGTCATTCATTCATTCTTAAAGAAATAATATTGTTCTATCAAGCATGGCTTTTTTTGTGTTATCACAAAAAGTATGCCATTTGTGTTTTTGCCATCTTTCCTCATTGTCACTAACAGCATTTTAATCAAGTCAGGCCTAGCACTTCCTTCAACATCACTGGTTAACCTTTTAAAATGACTGCCTAAATTTTTTGACTTACTGAATGTTGTTTTCTCAAGATAAATTAAAATATTCTGTTGTTACTAAATCTAAGTTTAGACCACATCTAAATCTAGTTCAATAATCAAAGAATATTACTTATTTAGAAGAACTGGTCTGGTAATGTACATATTAAAAAATCATAATACTGTCACCAAATGACTTAGCTTTGAAAAAAAATGACAGCATGGATTTATAATAAGTAAAAAATGAGCAACAAAGTGCTTGAGTACATTTAACCCACAAACAGTGATAACAAACATAGGTATACAATTTCATGATTACGCAAACAACACATGTCAGTTATTTGCACGGAATTCAAAGTAATTGACATCTTTATATATTTTCCCATTTTCATGGCCACAAAAGCAAATTTGTTTTGTTTTGTTTTTAATCTCAATGAAGACCTAAAGCAAAGACATGTAAAAGCAATGGAAAAGGGAATTGTTCCAAATTCCCAAGGCACCCATTCCTGCCAAAAGGGTTCACAAATATCTGTTTTAAATTAATACTCTATAAGACCTTTCAAAAACATCTGCCAACTGCAGATTCCAGGGAAAGCAGCGGCCCCATTTTGAGGAATTATTTAGTTACTGTCGTCACTTAAAACTCTATGTGTTACAAACTGGTTTTCTATTTCAGAGGGGAGGGAGGAACTATATTAAGAACCAGATGTAAGATATTAAAATTCTATTTTTTTTTCCTCCTTGCACTAGGGGAATTCAAAGTTGTTACTTTGATATTAAATCTTTTCTATGTTCTATATTAGAGAAGAAATTATCAGCAAAATCAGTAAGCTCACAATTTAAACCTAACCAAAAAAAGTTAGAATGAATCAATAAATGAATGAAACAATGAATGAAATAAAGGAATCATGCAAAAGAGAAATCAGTTGATGAATTAGTGTGAAGATAAAGAATATTTAGGAGTTTTTAATCTTTATTTTGTGTCTTGGGTTCCAGAATATATGTATTGAATATTGGTGAATATATGTAAAATAAAACATACAGAATTTCAAAGGAAATCAAACAGTAAAATAAAGATGTATTTTTTCCTCATCCAAGTTCACAGATCCACTGAACTCTCACCACAATTCTCAGACCACTAGGTTAAGAATCCTTGATTTAGAAAAATCATCCTGGAGATTAAACATAAAGCAATACATGCCTTATTCACTTTTTTCTTTTTCTTGTGTTTTTTTTCCTCTTGTGGTTTTTTGCTTTTGTTCTGACTTCTCTCCCAATATGATTCATAAAGAAATCTGTATTTAAAAAATCAACTATAACCATAAAAAACGAAAATAAAAAAGGGAGTGAAACAGAATATGATGCTTTTCTGCTATAAATTTATTAGAAATAATAATATACCTGACTAACTTTTTAAGAGGAGTTTACATCTTTTATAAACTAAATTCAGTTATTGTAGTATCAATCCTGTAATCTATCACAAGATGGAGACCAAATAACTCTTTCAAGAACCCACAGAATTGAGAGATTCTAACACCTTCTCAAATCTTTCAAACTGAGAATCTAGAGACTCCAAATATTCTCTTATCTATGATTTTCTCAGCGAGAATATAACCACCAACAATGTAGATATAACTCAAGTTCTTTTTGGTTTTGGTTTTGTTTTTGTTTGTGTTTTGTTTTGTTTTGTTTTTTTGCTGAGGCAATTGGGAAAGTGACTTGCCCAAGATCACAGAGCTGGAAAACATTAAGTGTCTGGGGCCAGATTTGAATCAGGTCCTCCTCACTTTAGGGTGGTGCTTTATCCACTGCACCACCTAACTGCCCCACTTGGGACAGCTAGGTCCCCTAATAACTCAGGTTTTGAATATAGCAAGAGTGTTCTTGAAACCCACACAAAGAAGTGCTAGTGACTTTCTCCTCTCTGAGATTATAACCTATCTGCTCTGTGTTTAAACCTGTTACAACATGAACTCCTTGATAACAGACCATTTTTGGCCATTTTTTTTTTTTATCATAGTGCCTAGTTCAATAATAAACACTAAACATTTTTTTAATTAACTAGCTGTCACAAACTACCTGCATAACCCTATGCAAGTTATTTTACCTTATAAAGGTCCAGGTAAATCTCTAAGATTACACATCATAGGAAAAGAAATTTTTCACTAGCAGGAATTTTCTTACCTAGATTAATGAAATTACAGATCTAGTTCTCTATTTCTTTAATTTTAAGCAAAAAATTGAATTCTATGAAAAAGTGATCAAGCGCCCACCAACTACAAAACAACAGGGACACAAATCCCAAAGCAAGATTACCCCCTGCCCCAAGGAAGCTAAATTATACTAACATAGTAAGAAAAAAAATTTTTTTAAAGGAAAGGGAAAATTATGGATCATAGACGCATTCTCAAAAAAATCTGTAATCTAATCATTTTAGGTATTCTCTCCTTATTCATTCTTTTTGACTCTTATGCAAATTTTTCAATATATTCACCATGCTGAAGGTTTTATCTAAAAGGCTAGGAATCTGCCTCAATTTCTCTTACCATTAAAAGGATGCTAAGAACTCTTGTGCTCCTCTTTCATATCCCATCAAGCTAGCTAGCCAGGACATTTCACAATATAGCTGTGTGCCACTATGTCACACAAGTATTTTCAACCACTCTCAAACACATTCAACCTAGCAGTTTGGTTAATACAGTAATTTTTAAAAAAGAGTACCATTACTAATGATCAACAATGCAATAATCCATAATAATAATCTGTGATTTTTCAGAGCAAAACTACATTCACTAGTCGTTAATCCCCCACTATGCATTAATTTTTTCCTCTTAGGAAGCAAATTTCTTGAGGAAAGGGACTGTCTTCTTTCTTTTTCTATTTGAAATCCTCAACAGTGCCTGGCACATAATAAACCTAAAGGTGCTCTTTAATTCATTTGTTCTTTGCCATATTTTCCAGCCTGCTCATCTCTAACTTTTTCCCCATTTTCTCCAATGTGGTATTTACTTTTAATTCTTCAACTATGGATTTCTACACAATAATAGTAAAATATTAATATTAAAAAGTTGAGCATTTGTAACTGGAACATATCTGTAACTATTAAGTGAGTTTAGCAAATTGTCTTGATGTTACCACTATCCCCAAAATCCTTTTTTCAGATCATAACATCTCTCTCAATGGCTTACTAAATCTGTTCTTTATTTTTACTGTGATGACTGAAATTTTATCTTCCCTCAGTACTCTCTTTGGCTATCATCCCTACTTGAACTTCACTTATCCTCCATTTCCACCCTTGACACCATGGTTAACCAATTTTATACTGCTTTCTATTCTTGAACGCTTCGCCTTCTCATCCTATTGATGCTTGTAGCTTGCAGAAACCACAGCTAGATTATTCCAACTTCCTGTCTCTTAGATTACTCACATATTGCTTAA
Source organism: Sminthopsis crassicaudata (assembly GCF_048593235.1). Lineage (NCBI taxonomy): Eukaryota > Metazoa > Chordata > Mammalia > Dasyuromorphia > Dasyuridae > Sminthopsis > Sminthopsis crassicaudata. The sequence goes on along the minus strand of NC_133617.1, from coordinate 532,363,230 downwards.
GTGAGTTAGAGGAAGTCATAGAACCAAGATAACTGGATTCAATACATTATCAATCATTCCCTTATGGCAACAAGATAATTCTGTGAGTCCTCCCCTAAATAATCCTCTCCATGAGTTCCTACAGAGGCGGTTCCAAACATTGCCTTCTCTTGTCTATCAGACCATTCCTCTCTGCCTCTTCATCTCATAGGCTATTGAAAAATAGAAATCATTTACCACAAATTCCCTAAACTCGTTTTCTCAAAAACTTTAGATGTCATTCTTCATGGGGCAGAAGCAATATCCTAACTACTTCCAACCAACAAATTGGGCTAATCTTCCCAAATGTTATTGAAGCCATCTTCAAGACTTAACTGGCTCTTCACTGAAAAGCTCATTCTACTAACATCAATTCCTGGTCAACTGAGCACAAAACAGCCACAAGGAGTCACAAGTGCTCTGATAATTGGCTGAAAAAAACCAGGTACTTTCAGCAAAAACTTACTTCAACTGAATCAGTTTGAAGTAACCTCAAAGCAAAGTCATACTGAACATCTATCACCTGCTATGGCTATGTAAATCATCTTTCTTTTTAATCTGTGGAATGACCTACAAGTGTCATACTTGTTCCAATACCAGACAAAACTACCGGAAGGTGGCCCAGAGTCAGGTCACACTTTTAATCCAGTTGCTGCTGATGAAGTAAGTGATTTGTCCTTATAATGGCCAAGCTACCTACATATATATGAGTTCCACTCCCTCCCAAATCCTCAGGGAGGCTGTTCCTTAGAACAAGTCCCTCTCATTCCCTAATCCTCAAGGTCTTACTTTGTAAAGGTTCCTTTCTAGCTGTCTACTCCTACTCGGAAGGCTTTCCAGTGCTGAGAAAACCCTCACTAGGTCTTGAAAGCAAAGACTGTTACCTGCACTAAGTAAGGGCAAATTTGATTTAAAACCACATCTGAACTCAGGTTTTACTGACTCCAAGCCCAGTGCTCTATGCATTGCACCAGCTGCTCTAGACAACAAACATTTATTTAGTGCCTCCCATGTCAAGCACTATGCTAACATGCACTGGGAATACATTAAAAAAAAAAAAAAAAGAATAGTTAACAACCTTATTCAGCCCATTATCACTTCCCTTCTAAACCACTGTGATATTCTCCTAACTGAACTATTAAATTCATCTCTTCTCTCTCCAATAAATTCTCCATACAGTTGTCAAAAGTGATTTTTCTACACATGTGTCAACTAAAAAAAACATTCCAATGATTTGCTATCTTCTCTAGGATCAAACATGAGCTTCTCTTATGGCTTTTAAAAATCCTTTCACATTCCCAAATGACAAATGGTTAAAGGATATGAAGAGGAAGTTTTCAGAAGAAGAAATTAAAGCCATTGATGAAAAAATACTCTAAACCACTATTGTTAGAGAAATACAAATTGAAACAAAGCTGAGGTACCACCTCACACCTATCAGATTAATATAACAGAAAAGGAAAATAATAAATATTGGAGAGAATGTGGGAAAATTAGAACACTAATGCATTGTTGGTGGAGTTGTAAACTGATACAATCATTCTATAGAGCACTTTGGAACTATGCCAAGGACTATATAAAAAACTATGCATAGCCTTTGACCCACAGTACCACTACTAGGTCTATATCCCAAAAAGATCATTTAAAAAAAAAGGAAAAAGGGCCCATGTGTAAAAAAGAATAACAGAAGCCCTCTTGTAAAGACAGAGAATTAGAAATTGAGGGTATGTCCCATTAAATGAGGATTGGCTGAACAAATTGTGGTATATGAATGTAATGGAAAATTTTTGTTCTATAAGAAATGAAGAACAAGCTGAGATCAGAAAAACCCAGACTTACATAAACTAGTGCAGAGTGAAGTGAGAAGAACCAAGAGAACATTGTACACAGTAACAGCAACATTATGTGACATTGATGAGACTTAGTTTTTCTCAGCAATACAATAATCTAAGATAATTCTAAAAGACTCATGATGGAAAATTCTATTTACATCCATAGAAAGAATCATGGAATCTGAACACAGATCAAAGCAGATTGTTTTTACTTATTTGTTGTTGTTTCTTCTTTCTGATGGTTTGTCTCTTTTGACTTGATTCTTCTTTCACAACATGACTACTGTGGAAATATGTTTAAGATGACTTAACATATATAACCTCTATCAGACTGCTTACTGTGTTGGGAAGGAAGAATGACGTAGCGAAGGGGAAAAATGGAAATCAAAATGTTATGAAAGTAAATGTTTGAAACTATATTTATGTGTAACTGGGAAAAAAAATACCATTAAGTGGGGGAAAAAGGCAAGGAAGGGGAAAGAGGAGATGGAGAAAAATAAATAAATAAATCGTTTCTTAGCAAAACCGTCATTCTACCTATACAACCTTCATTTATATCACTTCCTTTCCCAAAAACTATAGTTCAACTAAACTCACCATCTGGCTTATTCACTCCAACACGCTGTAATTTTCCGTTTCCTAACAGTTATCCACATTAGAAATTCATTCCCACTCCTCCCATACTTCTTAGTTTATGTCATTTTCTCCAAAATTCCGGTTAAGGTCTACTTCCTACATGATGCCTTTACTAATATCCCTAAATGTCAGTAATATCTTCTCTTCTCTCCCCCCAAAAATCACTGCAGATTTATTTTGGATATTTGTGTGTGTGTGTGTGTGTGTGTGTGTGTGTGTATGTTCTAGCATAAAAGACTAGAAAAATTCCTTGAGTTAGGAATACTTCATCTTTATTGTTACATCCCTTGAATCTACAACAATGCCTGAAACACAGCAGAAAGTTTATATTGATCGATGAAATGAAACAGCCCATTCACTTTTTGAATTCTGTGCCCAATTCACTGACAATCTTCCCTGTTTACTGATTCCTTCCAGATAGTTATAAAGTTATACATGTCTCTTCCATCCCAGGAAAAAAAAAAACACAAAAAAAAAAAAACCTATTTGATTCTTCCATCCCCATGACTGTCCTATGTCATTTCTATCCTTATGTATTTCACAAATAACATCTAACAAGTGCCCCCCCCAAAAAAAAACCCTTTCTCTCTTCTCATTCTATTCTTAAGCCTTTACAATCTGCTTTCTGACCTCATTCTTTCACTGAAAATGATCTCTCTACAAAACTACCAATGATCTCCCCTTCACAATCTATATCCTCCCTCTACTTCTCTGCAGTCTTTCGCCTTGTTCATTACCCAATTCCCCTCGATACATTCTTCTACACTTTCAGAACACCACTCTCTCCTGGCTCTCTTCCTACCTATCAGAGTGATCCTTCTCATTCTCCTTCGCAGAACGTCATCCAAATCTTGCTCTCTAATCCCCAGTGGCCCCACTGGGCTCTATCTTGAGCCTTTTTCTCTCCCCCCTCTATACTCTTCCATTTAATGATCTCATTACCTCCCACAGATTTAATTATTATCTCTTTATTCATGATTCTCACTCAAATATGTCCTCCTGTTCTTTCCTCACTGCTAACATCCAATCTCACATCTGCACCTGATTTTCAGATATCTCAAAATGAATCTTCAGTAGACACCTTACACTCATGAGGTCCATAACAGAATTTATTCTTTTTCCTCTTACACCTGTCCCATCTCACATCTTCCCTATTACTGTATTGGCAATACCATCCTCCCACTACCGCAGACTCACACTGTAGGAGTCATTCTTGACTCCTCACTGTCTCTTATCACCTATACCATATCCAACATGCTGTCTGATTTTTATACCAAGAATGCCCAAACTCACCAAACTCAACATGCAGTTGTTCCTGGCCACCCTGGTTACTGGACAAGGATCTCATATTCAAAGTATCAACACCCAGGGAAATTTTACAGACAGTCTAAAAACAAAGTCATTACTAGGAATCATGACCCCCTTTGCCAGCAATTTACTATGGTCCCTACAAAACTAGAAGGCATACACACAAGCACAAGAGTCATTTTCTTTGTTTCAGGATCAGGCAACTCATCACCAGTGGCCAAGTGATTAGACTCTCCATGCCTAAAATTCTTTGTCTCTCTCTGACCATCCATCATTCCCCCTCTCTCTCCCTTAGACACACATATGGAATATGATTTGGATAAAAAATTGACAAACTTATATACAAAGAAATACAGTTTGGATTTAACATTATCAGCCAAGATTTCCCAAAAAGCTTTCCCACTTATCTCATGAAGGACTCCCAGCAGCCACTAAGGAACTATCTTCCACGCAGCTACAGACAGCTCAAAATGTGTCACTGATTTTCTACAGCTAGTGGAATAAAGTTCAAATTCCTTTGTCTAGCTTCCACACTCTTTCACCTTTGAAGAATCTCTCAGGAGCACCTTTCTCTCCCCTGGTGCAGACCCTCCCCCATCCCGGATTAATCTGATAACCTACTATGGTTCTACTTGCCTCAAGTGTCTCCTCCTCCTAATCCGTCCTTCATTCAGTCACTAAAATGATTTCCCCTAAATCGCAGGTCTGATCATGGAACCTTATGGCTCTATAACTCCAGTGGCTCCTCTTGCCTTCAGGAGCAATTATAAAGCTATGTTTGGCTTTTAAAGTCATCCCTACCCTAGCCCTTCTACCTGTCCCAGACCTCTTTACTATTTGCTCCCTTACTTCTCTTGAGCAATACTGTCCTCCTAGCTGCTTCACAAACAAGACACTCCATCTCTTAGCTGCTGACATTTCCGTTGGCTACCCCTACTGCTAGAATATCCTCTGCATACCAGTCCCCTTGGCTTGCTTTAAGTCTGAAATAAACTCCCATTTTTTTACCGGAAGCCTTTCGCAATGCTCCTTAATTCTAGTAGCTTCGTCTATTAATTATTTCTTTTTTCTCTTATTTATGGGTAACTTGTTGGTACAATAAGTAGAGGCCAAATTGGCAGTCAGGAAGACTCATTTTGCTGAGTTCAAATCTGGCCTCAGAAACATACTAGCTAGGTGACCCTAGATAAGTCATATATCCCTCTTTGCCTCAGTTCCTGAAGAAAATGGCGAAAATTATCTTTGCCAAGAAAACCACAAATTGGTTCATGAAGATCTGAACATGATTGAATGATAGTATGTTTTGTTTAGAGCTTGTCCACACAGAGTTATCTATTGTCTTCCCCATTAATTATAAGCTCTTTGAAGAGAGGGACGGTCTTATACTTTCTTTAGAAACCCTACAGCTTAGCATAGTGTCTAACACATAAACTACTATTAACTGACCAACATTTATAATGTTCATCCTAGACAAATATGCTGATGGACAAGTTCTACAGATTATCAACTTAATTTCACTTATTGATTTGGGCTATAGACTGCCCCTTCTTGGTTTTCCTGTATCGATGTTTAGGACAATTTCCCCAATAGTTTCAGTTACCATCCAGTGGCTATGTTCCTGGGGCTTGATAACACCAACATTGTCAGCAACAAGCACAAGCATCTGAAAGAACTCACCTTCTAAAGAAGCTTATAGTTTTAAAGGTATTGTCTCTGTCTTCACTTTTTTTTTTTCAATAGAAATAAGGCATGTGTAATTTTTTTATCCATTCAGTAATCTTTCCATCCACTTGAAACATCTTGTAAGTGTATCCCTAAGTCAGCTCAAAAAATGTTTTCTCTCTATACAATCTCTTCTACATTATATAGGCTTATTCTGATCCACCTTCTTTTCCTATCTTTGTTTTCTTTTACACATTTTTGCCTCCATTACAACCATATCTGTGACTGTGAAGTCAAATTAAAACAGGAGAAGCTCTAATGTCCTTGATATTATTTTTTAAAGTTTACTAAAAAACATCATAGAGCTTTATATTTTTCAGGGAATACTGCTCATAATATTCCATCATCTTTCCCCATAAGATTTTTTTCTTTTAAACAAAAAATTTGTGTTCTAAATGAGTGTTGTCTTTGGCCATAGTCTCTCTCCACTTGCCAAGTATGTCAATTGTTTACTGCTTTAAGATGCTTTCTCCAGCAATCCGGGTCTCCTTGTTATGGTAATTAATTTATATCAGTTAAAACTTCAACAGAAAACTATTATACTCTGCATTTATAATTTTTTTCTTATTTTCATTTCACAAATTTAATATGTCAAAATTGGGTTTCAGTTGCAAGTCTTATCATTTTCCCCCCATTCGCAATGTCTAAGTCAGCTGTCTAACTAGATAGATAGATAGACAGATAGGTAGATAGATAGAATTCAAAAATGAGTTTCCCATTATTTCCTGTTCAATAAAATACATTTTTCCATAATACTATTCAGTATTCAACTTGTCTAGTGTCTACAAATTATTTTCTCAAAGAAAATATTCAATTTATACTCAAGCAACTTCTATCTAATCTAAGAGTCTTTGAAGAGTCTTACTTCATTCTTGAGCCAGATTTTACAATCTATGACTAGGATCCTCACCTATCTTTCTACTCTGACTGAAGAAATCAGCAAATATCAAAATATATACTTAACTAAATGGAAGCTTTTTCAAAGTCTTGGTAAAAATTCTCTATCTCCTCATCCTCTGCAAGAAATATTGATACATAATCTTCTATTATTTTCACAGTTGTATTTGGTAGATATTTATCAAAACACGTGCAATATGAGATGACCAAATGTTCCTTGAAAAGATGTTCTTAATTCCTTGGGACATAAAAGAAAAAGAACTTTCCTGATTGCTTTATGTGCTTCTCCAAGGGAAAGCTACATGTGATCTTTCCCCTACTTGCAACTTTCTTCTTTTGATTTTTATGCCTAGAATGCCCAAACTCATGATCCATTTCTCCTAGACCATTCATTGGTCACTGGACAAGCATCTCATAGTAAGGGTACCAATACCCAAGTAAAGTTTACAGACAGGCAAAAAACAAAGTCATTACCAGTAGCTTTGACCTCTTTTGCCACCATTCTACTAATGTCCCTATAAAACTAGAAGACATACACACATAGCCACAAGGGTCATTTAGATTTTTTTTGTTTCATAGATGTTGATGAACAAGGAATTCATCACCAAGCGGCGAGACTACAGGTGATTAGACTCTCGGTGCTTAACAGAATCATGTAAATCACACACACACACACACACACACACACACACAAATATGATTTTGGCAAAGAATTCATACATATTATATACAGAGAAATACAGCCTGGATCTAACATCATCATCACAATGTACAAATTATATTGCTTGGATCTAACATTATCAGTCACAATTTCTCCCAAAAACTTTACTACTCATAAAAGAGTATACATCTACAGACTCAAATTGTGTCACTAATTTTCTACAGCCAATGGAATCAGACTCCTTTTCTTGGCATTCAAGGACCTCCAAATCTAATCATACCCTACCCCACCAGCCTGATCTCATCAGCCACATTCATTTACTCTCTGCCCTTGTAAATATACCCTATATTTTCCAAGCCTTTACGCCAGCATTTTCCACCTAGAATGTTCCTCATGTCTTCCCTTTCCCTTTTCAGCAACTAAATTCCTACTTACTTCTTAAAAGCTACTCAAACCCGCCTTCTCCATGAAAATTTCCTTGATACTTACTAGTAATGAACTTTGCCCCATGTATTTCACATTGTACTTTGTTTTTCATCTCTCTCAAAGCACTTGCAATGAAAAACGCTACCATCAAAGACAGTATACGAAATAGCTAAGCATTTAGGTGGCTAAACAGACACTTACCAGAGAACAAAACAGTAAAAAGGCTTCTGACTCCTAAATATTAACAGAATGATAAAAGGCCAGACACATTAAGAAGCAATGTGTAAAACTACAACACAAATGACTCTGCCAACAATAAAGGCTTTAAGGTGTTTCAAAACACCAAAAATGTACCAGAAATAATTCAACTCATTGACGACTCACACCAGGTAGAAATATGAAATTGTCTTTAGAGCTCCTTCTTTGAAATGAGCAAATCTGTTTCATACCTGGCCTAGAGGCCAGAAGATCCGGGCTCAGAACTCACCTTAGACACAGATGTAACCTTCAGAAAACCATATTACGACTGCGGGCCTGAGTTTTCTTCTCTGTACTTATTGGAGGTTAGGCTCAATGACCTCAATGGTTCTTTCTAGGTCTAAATCTATGCTACTCTCAAACAAATGAAACTACTCTTAGAAAAAAAAAGTCCACACAGTTCTCTTTGTAGTGGCAAGGAACTGGAAACTGAGTGGATGCCCATCAGTTGGAGAATGGCTGAATAAGTTATGGTATATGAATGTTATCAAATATTATTGTTCTATAAGAAACGATCAGCAGGATGATTTCAGAGAGTCCTGGAAAGACTTACATGAACTGATGCTGAGTGAAATGAGTGGAACCAGGAGATCATTATACACGGAAACAAGATTATACGATGATCAATTGTCACGGATGTGGCTCTCTTCAACAATGAGATGAAGGAGGCCAGTTCCAATGATCTTGTGGTGAAGAGAACCATCTATACCCAAAGAGAGGACTGTGGGAGCTGAATGTGGATCATAACATAACATTCTCACTCTTTTTGATGTTGTTTGCTTACATTTTGTTTTCATGTTCATTTTCTTTCCTTTTTGATGATTTTTTTTTGTGCAGCAAGATAACTGTATAAATATGTATGCATATATTGGATTTAACATATATTTAACATGTTTAACATATATTGGATTATTTGTCATTTAGGGGAGAGGGTGAGGAGAAAGGGGAAAGAATTGAAGACACAAGGTTTTCCAAGGATCAATGCTGAAAAGTTATCTATATCTATATATCTATATATATATATCTATATATATATATAGATATATATATATATAGATATATATATATTTTTTTTTTGAAAATAAAAAACTTCAAGGAAAAAAATTAGCACAGAAGCACACATCATACCTAAATAGATGGGTTGTCAAATGGGGTGGATGGACCATTAATCCAATGACTGGAAGTTTTTCTCTGTTTTTCTGTCTTACAACAGACAGCTTCTTCTCCAGTTCACTCTCTTGGCATATCATATCATATCATATCATATCATATCATATTATATCATATCATATTATATTATATTATAGCTAGAGAATATTATAGTTAGAGAAAACAGAAGCAAAGCATTCTGGACCATGGCATTCACCATTAAAAATCCCTTCTCTTTTTGGTGAGGTGGACAGATTTACTTCAGGGGGTAAGAAATCAAGTTATAATAGAATAGAGGGTAATCAGACTAGAGACTCTGTCAGTTCTCTTTTACATAATGTATTTTCTCATTTTTCTCACAGCAGTTATTCAGAGACCATTAGAGTTCACACATTCTAAAGAATTCCTAAGCTAAAAAGTGGCTTATGACCCTGTAGAATAGCTAAGCAGGAATCTACAATTTTAATAGTTTGAGAATCATTTTTCTACCTTTGATAAAATACAGGCATAAAAACCAGCCAACAGGACATTAGTTATGAATCCAGGCATATAAATGGTTTGAATTCAACAAAAATGTAAGTGTTATTACAAAGTGGAAAAAGACAATGAAAAAATCACAAAGGATAAGATAAATGAGAGATTTCTAAGGTTTCCATCATCTAAAACAACTATCAAAACAAACCCCACCCATCCCCCCAAAAAGACTAAACACCTCTAATTCCAAAAGAAATTGGGAGGGTAGAGTGTTAAGGGAAATTTTAAGGAAATATATGGCAGTCAAGTTGAAGACCTGATTTTGAAAATATATAGCTGGACTTTTAAAATCCATTTTCAAATTAAAAAAAAAAAATTGAAGGGTAAGTGCAGAACATTTAGAAACGACTTCTCTTCACACAGAGTAGTTATCCATTTGTCAGATTTATCCACTATCTCACAGAGACATAACTCTAGTCTAGGCTTTCATTACCTCCCATGTGGATTATTGAAAGGAACTTTTAAAAGTGTCTCCTTGCTTCAAGTTTCTCTCCATTCCATTCCATCTTCCACTTTGCTGTCCAGATAATTTTTCCGAGCAGTGGGTCTGGCAAAGCCACCACAAAGCTCATGGGGCTTCAGTGGTTCCCTATTACTGATACAATTATATGTCAATTCTTCTCACATTAAAATTCTTCACGACCTGGCTCCTCTCTACTTTTCAATTCTTATATTCTATTCCCTTCCATGCCTCTACAATCCAACCATACTGGCCTAATTTACAAGTTTCTCAAACATGATTCTTCATTTCCTGCCTTTGCCTTTTGTCCCCATAACTATAGTAACCTGTCAGTTCTCCTTCCCCTCTTAATATTTCATCAAAATTGGCTTAAATTCCACTTTTTGTGTTAAGGCCCTCAACTACTAAGACAGTTCTCCATCTATATCTTGTGCTTACATAGTTATTTGTACACTGTCTCCTCTGCTTGAATATAAGCTCCTTAAGAGCAAGACCTGTTTTGGGGCTTGCTTTGTATTATCCAGTCTCTAACACAGTGCCTACCACATAATAAGTGTTTAATAAGTGCTTCCTGACTGACTCACTAACCAACTTTTCACATAACTTGTCCTTAACATTTATATATGAATGTGAAATCGGTTCTCTAGCAGATTGAAATAGTTATCTGTTTGCCCCAAATTGTTTAACATCTTTATTAATCACTAGGATAGTGGCAAAAATAATGTTCATCAAAATTTAAAATATCACAAAATTCAGAGGGATAGTTAACTCAGGATTTTAAAAAAAAGATACATTAAATTTTGCAACAGCTTTCCTCACTATAAACCAAAAATCCAAAAAAAAAAAAAAAAATTTCTCAAAACATCTTTATGGACAATGGCTGATGAGAGGTAGAGACTAAATGATTGCCCATTAGGTAGAAATAACTTAGTAGAAAGACTAGTCTCAAAGATTAGTCCTTAGTTCTTATGTGGAAACCTGAAATCAGGGCTTCTACAATGTTTCCCAGAAATCTGTATTTGCCCTAATTGTTTCACGTCTCTAGCAAGGACTAAGATAAAGGCACAGAGAATAATAATGTTCACCAAAATTTAAGATGACACAAATTTTGAGGGGGCAACTAATTTGTCAGAAGTCAAGAGGGTAGAACACTGAGTCAAATCTGATAAGATTTAATAGAAATAAATGTTAAATCTCATACTTAGTTCAAAAAAATCAAGTAAAGTTAAATTTTTTTTAAAATTACCTGAAAAAGATCTGGGGATTCTATTGCATTGGAAGCTCACTATGAACTAACAAGGTAACAAAGACAGACAAGAGAGGCAGAATGCCCAGGACTGGTTCTTCTATATCTTATTCAGATCATTTCCTATGAGTCAATAAATGTTTAACACTGCTCCAGATAAGCTAGAAAGCACCCAGAAAAGGACCACTAAGGATGAGGGGTCTTGAGATCATGCCATACGGGACAACGAAATTGAAAAAATTAATCTACAATTCACTTACTCAAAAGGGATAGTTGTTTTAGTATAGAGCAGTCATATGGAAAAGAAATTAATCAAGATAAAACAGCAACAATCACTAGACTATTTAGTAATTTATAATAGGATAGTGATTTAATTTACATTAATTATAATTAGCAATGGTGATAATAGCATTTATATAGTATTTTATAATTTGCAAAATGCAAATATCACCTTGCTTCATCTTAACAACATCTCTGAGATATAAGTGCTATCATTATTCTTATTTCACAAAAGAGGAATCTGTGACAGACAGGTTAAATAACTTGCAGTGGGTCACAAAGTGAGGAAGTGCCTAAGTTTGGACTTGATCTTGGGTCATCCTGATTTCAGGGTCTATCCATGGATCTACCAAGAGGCTTTACTATGTTCCAGGCACTGTGCTAATTATTGGGAAGGCCAATGTAAATAAAAAGAAACACAGTTTTCACCCACAGACTGGAATTCTCTGCTTTGCTCCACTTGGCAGCAAGGAGCAATAAGCAAAAATTAGGCAAAAGTAAATTTCTAATCAATGGAAAATTTGTTAAATATTAAATCTATCCAAAAGTAATATAGGCTGCCTCAAAAGAAATAACATTCCACCTCACTGGAGTTCTTCAGGATCTCTGACTTGAAACCTTTAGGGAAGCAAATACCCTACTTACCCATTCCAGTCCAAAGATCACTACCATCAAATTTTTTTTTGTTTAAACTCTACCATCTCTCACCCAAAGAATACCAGGATTTTTAAAAGTATGTTTTGGTGGCAAAAGAATTCCTGACTCCCAAGCAGGCATATGATCTGAAAAATGATGACAAGACAACAAGTAAAATAACCATTAAGACTGCAAATACTTCTGCTGCCATCAAAGGCAGTAAGAATGGTTTATAGCCATCAGAATTTAGAAAAACCACCTATCACATTGCTCATAATTTCTGAAAGGCAGAAATTGTACTTGAAACATAAATACTAAAAACAGATGCATCTCTCAGCAGCTACTACTCCCAGATAAAATACAACGGGTACTAATTTAAGGAAATAGACTGAGATCCCATTTACCAAAGCATACCATATTTATGATTTTCAAAACCCCTTTTCTAAATAAAATTAAGGCTTTTAAAACTTTTAAGTCTACCACAGGAATTCACACAGGAAGCTCAGTTCTTGGATCACTAACCCAGAATGCTCCCATATGAACTCCCCTCCAAGAAAACAAAAAGTCTTTGAACTTTTGCCAAGAGCTTGTGTCTCGGCTTGTGTTATCCACAAAGTAAACCCAATGTGGTGTGGGAGTAAAGTTTTTGTCATGACTGTTAACGTTTCTAGGAATAAAAAACGAGCTTCTTAAAGAATTTTTTTTCAAATATCATCACTGCATTGACATTGTTTTACAATTTTAACTACCAAGCATTACTAATAATTATTTCTGGCTGATTTTTATCAAATGAGTAAAACATCATGACAGTGTTGCCAAAATCTTAAGAGACCTTGAAAATGTATGATTATTAAACCTTGAATGGCAATCATCCAAAATTTATTTTTATATGTATTCAACCTTTTGAAACTTATCTTTTCATATTACATCATCTTTTTTTCCAAATATATCACCACCTTTTAAACTATGACTTAAATTCAATTTAATAAAAATTTATCAGGCACCAATTATGTGCCATAATTGGTATGCAGTACAGAGGATAAAAAAGAAAAGCAAACTACTTCTTGTCCTCAAGAAGTTTCTATTACACCTAGGGGAGGGTAGGTAAGGAAACTACATATGCACAGGTAAATTAGTCAAGCTATTATCATTGACTAAACACTTACTATGTGACTAAACACTGGGAAGCATCAATAATTAGGGGAAATAAGGAAAAGGATCTTGCAGTAGAATAACTTACAAAAGATGGTTCTTTCCCCCCCCTCCCAAAAAAAAGATGGTTCTTGAGATGAACTTTAAATGGATTAAGAATACTAAGCACTTAATTGTAATAAGTGCTTAAGAAATATCCTAAGTGCTATGAGAGTCCAAAGAAAAAAAATTTTAACCTAAAAAGGGGTGGAGATCAAATAAGGTTGAAATAGACAAAGTAGAGTTTGAATTGAAACTTATAAAATAGATAGGACTATGAACGATTATGAGAGGATGGAATGGGAGAAGACATTGTATGTAGCTAGATAAAAAAGCATTAAGCAAAAAGGTTGGAGGAAGAAATAAGGAGCAATTCTGCCTGACTATAGGGAAAATGAATGGGAAGAGCAAGAGACAATATTACAAAAGGAGGTTGAATTCCATTTCTGTAGAGCCGAAAAAACAAGGTAAAGGAATTTAAATGTATTCATTTAGCAAAGGGGAATCATGAAAGAGTTTCAAGTAAAATAATGACATAAGAGCCATGAAAAAAAGATTAATATGACCACATAAGCAGAATACTCTGAAAAGGAATAACAGAAGCAGAATGACCAATTAAGTAATTCTGGAACAATCGAGAGTTGTAATGATGGCCTATATTAAGAGTGATAGAAGTAGTACTAAAAAGAAGAGGACAAATATAATATAAAAGTTATGGAAAAGACAGACTGGACAAAATTAGGTGAGAAAAAAAGTGGAGTCAAAGATGACACTGGAATTTTAAAACCAGGTAACCATATAAAAAGTGTTACAAATAAGCAAAATATGAAAAGAAAACCTATTTTGGCTAAGTTTATTTTCATACACACAGAGCTGAGTTGGCCACAAGCCGTCTTGGTAGACATGTGGCTGGCAGGCAGTAAAGCTGCCAATTAAAAACCTAAGAAAAAAGTCAGTGATGAAGAGATGAATTTTGGAGTTATTCTTATGATACAATGGAGTTATCCTCATGATACAATCATAAACAGAGGAAGAAACTGCCAATGGGGACAAAAGAAAAGAGACAAAAAAGCTGAAGATAGAACTATAAGAAAAACCTAAAGTAAGGGTAAAAAAAAAAAGAAAAAGAAAAAGAAGAATCTGTAAGAGTTAGAAAAGGAATAATCAAGGAGATGGGAGAAAAAACTAGGATAATGTTGTTTTACAGAAACTACATGTAAAGTTTTAAGAAGGAAACAGTCAATGATATATGTTGACAAAGAGATCCAGCCAAATAGGAAATCTTCTGAGGCACAAAGAGGGAAAGAAGTCTTTGGATAAAATAAGCTGGAGAAGGAAATGGTAAAATACTCCAGTATCTTTAGCAAGTAAACCCCAAATGGGGGGTGGAGCCAAGATGGCGGAGAAGAAACACACGACTCTGTGAACATCCTCACTCCCTCACAACCAATTAGATAAATTAAGTCTCAGAATTAGCCTAGGACTGATAGATACCACAAGGACTGGAAGCCCGACTTACCAGCTGAAGAGAATCTGGAGTTTCAACAGGAAAGGTCAGTTCTCAGGGGAGGAATAAGAAAGACCAGCACAGACGGTGGGGTAGGGGCACACTGCGCCGATCGCGCTGGGAAGGGCTCTGGGATCAGAGAAGCCACTGAGGTAAAGGAATCTGGCACAGGCTGTTAGCTCTTCTCTGCTAATTATTTAGCAGTTCAGAAGAGAAAGCTAAAATACCTTAAAAATTCAGATAGATTAGATTTTCCAGGACCCGATCTCGGCACCAGGGGGTGTGGCCTCAGCTACCTCCTGAGAATAGTTAAGAGATTGACAAGTGGGTGGATACGGCCCAAGGCAACACACACTGCCTAGCTTAGCTGGAGGGAGTGGAACTCAGCTCCGGAAGTCCCAGAGAAGCGGAACCTTTGAACTAGGGACCGCGGTTTCTGGCAGACACTTCCAGTTTGAGCACAGGGGCTTTTCATGTCACCTGCTGCAGACATCCACTCCCCACCCGGACACATAGGCTGGGCTTTGTGCTGCCTTTACTGTTCAGCGCCCTCGAGCACAGCAGTGCTAATCACCTCTGAGGCACTTCCAGGGAGGGGGTGGGGAACTCTCTCCCAGAGCTCTATCTTAGCTCCCGCGCAGGGGCCGCTGCATCCATCCGGTCTGGGAGGAAGCTGGTAAAGAAGTAAATAAATAATTTCCTACCCCAACCTTGCACTCTCAGATTTAGACAAATCAAACCACAAAACAAACAAGAAAGAAATTAAAAAAGTAAATAGAACATTAGAAAAACTAGGTATGAGAGACCTTTGGAGAAACCTGAATGGCAATAGAAAGGAATATACTTTCTTCTCAGCAGTTCATGGATCCTATACAAAAATTGACCATATATTAGGACATAAAGATCTCAAAGTTAAATGCAGGAAGGCAGAAATAATAAATGCCTTCTTCTCAGATCACAATGCAATAAAAGCTACATTCAGTAAAAAGTTAGGGGTAAATAGACCAAAAAGTAATTGGAAAATGAATAATCTCATCTTAAAGAATGACTGGGTGAAAGAGCAAATTATAGAAACAATTAACAATTTCACCCAAGATAATGATAATGATGAGACATCATACCAAAATCTGTGGGATGCAGCTAAAGCAGTAATAAGGGGAAATTTTATATCTTTAGCGGCTTATTTGAAGAAAATAGAGAAAGAGAAGATTAACGAATTGGGCTTACAACTTAAAAGGCTAGAAAAAGACCAAATTATAAACCCCCAACCAAAAATTAAACTTGAAATACAAAAATTAAAAGGAGAAATCAATAATATTGAAAGTAAAAAAACTATTGAATTAATAAATAAAACCAAGAATTGGTTTTATGAAAAAGCCAATAAAATAGATAAACCTTTGGTAAATTTGATCAGAAAAAAAGAAAGAGGAAAATCAAATTGTTAGTCTTACAAATGAAAAGGGGGATCTTTCCACCAATGAAGAGGAAATTAGAGAAATAATAAGGAGTTACTTTGCCCAACTTTATGCCAATAAATTTGATAACTTAAGTGAAATGGATGACTTCCTCCAAAAATATAGGCTCCCTAGATTAACAAAGGAGGAGATAAATTGCTTAAATAGTCCCATTTCAGAAAAAGAAATAGAACAAGCTATTAATCAACTCCCCAGGAAAAAATCCCCAGGGCCAGATGGATTCACATGTGAATTCTACCAAACATTTAAAGAACAATTAGCCCCAATGTTATATAAATTACTTGAAAAAATAGGGGATGAAGGAGTCCTACCAAACTCCTTTTATGACACAGACATGGTACTGATACCCAAACCAGGTAGATCGAAAACTGAGAAAGAAAATTATAGACCAATCTCCTTAATGAATATTGATGCTAAAATCTTAAATAAGATATTAGCAAAAAGACTTCAGAAAATCATCTCCAGGATAATACACTATGATCAAGTAGGATTTATTCCAGGAATGCAGGGCTGGTTTAATATTAGGAAGACTATTAATATAATTGACCATATTAATAATCAAATTAATAAGAACCATATGATCATCTCAATAGATGCAGAAAAAGCATTTGACAAAATCCAACATCCATTCCTACTAAAAACTCTTGAGAGTATAGGAATAAATGGACTATTCCTTAGAATAATCAGGAGCATATATTTAAGACCTTCAGTAAGCATAATATGCAATAGAAATAAACTGCAACCTTTCCCAGTAAGATCAGGAGTGAAACAAGGTTGCCCACTATCACCATTACTATTCAATATAGTACTAGAAATGCTAGCCTCGGCAATAAGAGCCGAGAAAGAGATTCAAGGAATTAGAGTAGGAAATGAGGAAATCAAACTATTACTTTTTGCAGTTGAAATGATGGTATACTTAGAGAACCCCAAAGACTCTGCTAAAAAGCTACTAGAAATAATTCAGAATTTTAGCAAAGTTGCAGGATACAAAATAAATCCACATAAATCCTCGGCATTTTTATATATCACCAACAAAATGCAACAGCAAGAGATACAAAGAGAAATTCCATTCCAAACAAATGTTGAGAGTATAAAATATTTGGGAATCCATCTACCAAAGAAAAGTCAGGAATTATATGAGAAAAATTACAAAACACTTGCCACAAAAATAAAGTCAGATTTAAATAATTGGAAAGACATTCAGTGCTCTTGGATAGGCCGAGCGAATATAATAAAGATGACAATACTCCCTAAACTAATCTATTTATTTAGTGCTATACCAATCAGACTCCCAAGAAACTATTTCAATGACCTAGAAAAAATAACAACAAAATTCATATGGAAGAATAAAAGGTCGAGAATTGCAAGGGAACTAATGAAAAAAAACTCAGAGGAAGGTGGTCTAAGTGTACCTGATCTAAAGCTATATTATATAGCAGTAGTCACCAAAACCATTTGGTACTGGCTAAGAAATAGACCGGTAGATCAGTGGAACAGATTAGATACAAAGGACAAAAAAGGGTACATCTATAGCAATCTAATCTTTGACAAACCCAAAGATACCAACATTAGGGATAAAAATTCATTATTCGGAAAAAACTGTTGGGAAAACTGGAAATTAGTATGGCATAAATTAGATATGGACCCACACTTAACACCATATACCAAGATAAGATCAAAATGGGTCCATGATTTAGGCATAAAGAATGAGATCATAAATAGATTAGAGGAACAGAGGATAGTCTACCTCTCAGACTTGTGGAGGAGGAAGGAATTTATGACCAGAGGAGAATTAGAGATCATTATTGATCACAAAATAGAAGATTTTGATTACATCAAACTAAAAAGTTTCTGTACAAACAATACTAATGCAAACAAGATTAGAAGGGAAGTAACAAATTGGGAAAATATTTTTAAAAGGAAAGGTTCTGACAAAGGTCTCATTTCCAAAATATATAGAGAACTGACCCTAATTTATAAGAAACCGAACCATTCTCCAATTGATAAATGGTCAAGGGATATGAACAGACAATTCTCAGATGATGAAATTGAAACTATTTCCACTCATATGAAAGAGTGTTCCAAATCACTACTGATCAGAGAAATGCAAATTAAGACAACTCTGAGATACCACTACACACCTGTCAGATTGGCTAAGATGACAGGAACAAATAATGATGAATGTTGGAGGGGATGTGGGAAAACTGGGACACTGATACATTGCTGGTGGAGTTGTGAAAGAATCCAGCCATTCTGGAGAGCAATTTGGAACTATGCCCAAAAAGTTATCAAACTGTGCATACCCTTTGATCCAGCAGCGCTACTACTGCGCTTATTTCCCAAAGAAATACTAAAGAAGGGAAAGAGACATATATGTGCCAAAATGTTTGTGGCAGCTCTTTTTGTTGTAGCTAGAAACTGGAAGATGAATGGATGTCCATCAGTTGGAGAATGGTTGGGTAAATTATGGTATATGAAGGTTATGGAATATTATTGCTCTGTAAGAAATGACCAGCAGGAGGAATACAGAGAGGCCTGGAGAGACTTAAATCAACTGTTGCTGAGTGAAATGAGCAGAACCAGAAGATCACTGTACACTTCAACAACAATACTGTATGAGGATGTATTCTGATGGAAGTGGAAATCTTCAACATAAAGAAGAGCCAACTCACTTCCAGTTGATCAATGATGGACAGAGGTAGCTACACCCAGAGAAGAAACACTGGGAGGGGAATGAAAATTGTTAGCACTAATATCTGTCTGCCCAGGTTGCATGTACCTTCGGAATCTAATGTTTATTGTGCAACAAGAAAATGATATTCACACACATGTATTGTATCTAGACTATATTGTAACACATGTAAAATGTATGGGATTGCCTGTCATCGGGGGGAGGGAATAGAGGAAGGGGGGTATAATTTGGAAAAATGAATACAAGGGATAATATTATTAAAAATATATATATAAAAAAAAAAAGAAAGAAAACCCCAAATGGGGTCACAGAGAGCCAGACATCACTGAAAAACAACTCAACATTAATAAAAATAAAAGTGTTCTCAAAGACTAGATCCTATGGAATACAATGAATGAAAAAGTATTTGTTCAGTTTTTACTAATGTGCCACATACTGTGCTAAGCACTCAGGATAAAAATACAAATAGGAGACAATACCTGGGGTCTTAAGTAGCTCAGTTCTAAGAGTGAGAGACAATATCTGCCTAGGAATGCTGAAGGGAATAAAATGGGAATTACAAGGATGGTAAATTATTTCAAAAGGTATTCAACTGGAATCCTTTCCAGGAACGTTGATATTATAGGTTTGATCACTGAACTCAACACAAGACTTGGAAACTGGAGGGAATTAGGGAAGAACTAAATGGATGGGCTGATCTGATGATACGGGGCCAGATATATGTGATGGATTGTTGATGGTCATTCCGACACTCACTAATCATGATGGCCCAGTGCAGTCCTCCAAAAACCTAAATGGACTAATTCATCTACTGGGCATATTTTCCCACTATTCCAGGAGGGAAGAAGCAGTTGACAAGATGGCCAGAGTGACTACAAAGAACGTATAAACCATGATCAGATTTAGCGGCCTAGGGCCAGCTGCTATTAGCGAAATGGTTGAACTTATGTCCTTTCAATCCAAGCTAATCAAATCCAGTCCAATAAACATTTTTTAATTGCCTACAACATGCCAGAAACTATGTAAAGCACTGAGGATATAATAACTAAAAAAAAAAAAAAAAAAAAAAAGATAACCCCAGTTCTCAAACAAACTTACAATGTAAAAGGGAAAGTCAGCTCACAAAAGAGACAAGAAAGGCAGACACCAAAGGGATATCTTGTTTCATGAGACTGAAAGCAAGGGAGCCAGCAGATGCAGAGTGGAATGATGTGAGTGCAGGTGCTGTTCTTTAAAAAGGCATTAGAAGGCATTTGATAGGTGGCCTTCCAATCCTTCCTTCAGAGGAGAGAAAAGAGGCAGAGGGGTTATCAACTAAGACTTGACTTAGCAACTGGGCGAAGAGTATAGAAGTGATGAGTTGATTCTGGGAGTTGAAACCAAATAGAGCAGCATATTCACTTACCAATCAAAACAGAATCAACCAATCAATCAAGAATTTACTACTACATATCAAAGACATTAAAAAAAAAGTCTATTCTCTCAGAAGTTTATACTAGTCTAAGGTATCACTATACACCTCTCAGATTGGCTAAGATGACAGGAAAAGATAATGATAAATGTTGGAGGGGATGTGGGAAAACTGGGACATTAATACATTGTTGGTGGAGTTGTGAACTGATCCAGCCATTCTGGAGAGCAATCTGGAACTATGCCTGAAGGATCATAAAACTGTGCATACCCTTTGATTCAGCAGTCTCATTACTTGGTCAGTATCCCAAAGAAAAACATAAAAAACAGGAAAGGACTCACATGTGCAAAACTGTTTGTGGCAGCCCTTTTTGTAGTGGCCAGGAACTGGAAACTAAATGGGGATGCCCATCAGCTGGAGAATGGCTGAATAAGTTATGGTATATGAATGTTATGGGACATTATAAAATGATGAGCAGGCAGATTTCAGAAAAGTCTGGAAAAACTTACGTGAACGGATGCTGAATGAAGTAAACAGAACCAGGAGAACTTTGTACATAGTAACAAAAAGATTATGTGATGATCAACTGTAATGAACTTGGCTCTTAATAATGTGGTGATTCAAGACAATTCCAATAGACTTGGGATGGTAAATGTCATCCAGATCCAGAGAGGACTGTGGAGACCGAATATGGATCAAAATATAGTATTTTCACCTTTCTTGTTTATTCTTTTTCTCTCACGGGTTTTTTCCTTTTAATCTGACTTTTCTTGCACAATGTGACAAATATGGAAATAAGTTTAAAAGAATTGTACATATTTAACATATTAGATTACTTGCTGTCTTAGGGAGGGAGGAAAAATGTGGAACACAATGAAAAATGAATGTTGAAAACTATTTGTACATGTATTTGAAAAAGTGAAATAGTAATAAAAAATTTTTTTAAAAAGAAATTTATGCTTTAGCAGGCAAGATAGCATACACACACATACATGTGAAATAACTATATACAAAAACATACATAAATAAATATGAGATCATTTATGGGCTAGGCAATTGGGGAGAATCCAGAGTCCACATATAGTAGATTCAAGTTAATACAAAAAGGCAGAGATATGGATTAAGGACAGTCAGTGCAAAAACTTAGTGTTGTAAGATCCTTAATATGATTGACAAGAACGATCTAGTTTAACCCCTTTTTTACAAATGATAAAACAAAGGCCTTGAAACATTCTGTTGTCAGTCCTTCATTTTCAAAAAGGACCAAAGACACCAAAGGTGAAGTCCTGGCTTGCCCATAACTTCGATTTAGATGAGGCCAGGTTGCACAAATTCAACAGCCTCACTCTCTCTTCCAGCCATCATAGCCCAGTGGCTAGCAACAATCACGAAAACCAGCGACAGGGCATGCCGTCTGACCGAGCTCGGAGCACTCCATGACACCCGCTACAGCCCCTCCATGAGTGCTGGAACCAACTGCTCCTCGAGGGGAGTCTCCACATGCTTGCGGCAAACACCCCCAACGTAGCCACCGATTTGAGGCTGTCAGTTTTCCTCAGAGAAATTTATACACTCGCTCAAAGTGACACAGGTAAAGAGCAGAAAAGCAGGTGTTCTGATGTGGATCTCAGGACTCCAAACGCAGTGTTCCTTCCAGAAACAATTAGACTTTGGGCTGTTATATAGCAAGGAGAGTCTTTCTTTATATCCCCAATGTTAAGCAGACAGTAGGAGTTCAATAAACCCTGAAAGACTGAATAACTCACAATCCTACACACCAAGGCAAGGCTTGGGACTAAGATGAGAGAAGCAGCGGCAGGAGTCTGCCTTACCTCTACCTTGTTATTGCCAGAATTACCACTCAGACTCACTCCTGGTATGAAGTAAAAAAGGGGTGAAGTGTGACATGGTGAGGAAGGGGAAACAAAAGGTAGGAAAACTGCAGGAGAGCCGGGCAGGCCAAGGGGAAAGAGAAAGGAAAAAAGGAAGGCAGATGTCTGTGGTCACCTAATGAGCATTACTCTGAGGGAGGAGACATGCATACTCTGAGGTGCGCCTCAGTAGCAAGGAAGCCCAGCTAAAGAACTTAAGGGAATCTCGAAATCAAAGAACCAGCAGTGGAACTGTCCAATACTTCTAATGCAGTATCTGAAGACCAGATACTGTCTTTTGTCTAATACAGTTCTAGGTTTTTCTTCACTCTATCAACTTCCAAAATGAATTTAATAGACTGGTTCTTTAGAACTGGGGGAAGCCAGGTGGTCCAGAGGATAGTTCAATCTGGAAGTAAAATCAGGAAGACCTGGGTCCAAATCCAATCTCAGATGCTTAATAGCTGTGTAATATTGGGCAGATCACTTGACCTTGTTACCCTCAGCTTCCTCATCTGTAAAATAAGCTCCAAAAAGAAATGGCAAACCACTCCAGTTTCTTTGCCAAGAAAACTTCAAATGGGTCACAGAGAGTTAGAAATGACTAAACAACAATCACCCCTCCTAGGAAAAAAAATACATATGACAAATATATTTTTGGAACAATGTTTAGAAGAAGTGCTTATGTCTAACCTCCTCTTTTGGGGAGGAAGAAGCAGGGAGAGGTAGAAAAATCTGGAACATAAAGTTTCCCAAAGGTGAATGTTAAAAATGATTTCTGTATATATTTGGAAAAATAAAATACTATTTAAAAATACTAAAACAACAGTGAAAACATATATATTTAATCTTTCTTGATAAAAGTGCGAGATTAAAAATAATTGTGCTATATTTATTGTATGACCTAATCATATGATTAGAAGTGAGTAAAAACATCAAGCTCTACTTCTTCAAATGTACATGTAGCTCTTTCTCCTAGAATGACAGAATCTTAAAAATAACCTTCTACCAAAACCAAGAACTTAGAGAACTTCTTATATAGAGCACTTACCACTGCCCTATTTCAAGCAGATTTCCCTTCACAAACATGCTTTATCATAAATATGTTTTGATCAGACTATAAAAATATATTTGTATCTCTGAAAAGAAATAAATGTAAGATTACAGAAAACTGGAATAATCTTGTGCACAGACCATGGCAAGTATATCAGGTCAGGACTTAAAATGTTGCAAAGAATAATGCTTTAAACTCCATAATCATAAGTAAGCTGCTTTCTTTTCTTTGAAACTCACCTGACAGGAGTCAGCTCTGGCTATTTCTGTGGTAGCCTTCAGTATTTTGCGAAGATTCCCTCCTTTTTCTTGGACAAGCAAGTGAGCCAACAGAAGAAAAACATGTACAGGAACGTGGGAAGTGATAGGTAGCAATGATTTCACAGAAGATAGCCAATCACATACTGCAGACTCTTCTTTCATTTGTTCAATGATTCTCAAGGTTGTAAACATTGGATAATACATGCTGGCTATAGGGAAAGCAAGCTTGAAGGGCATCTTCTAGAAAATAATTACAAAAACTAATGACAAAATGGAAATTAATTTCAACAGTATTCTATTACAAAGAAATGTATTTATATTTCAAACTAAATTATTAGTATTATATAATATGATATATTACAACAATCACCAGGATGTGATAGGGAAAAAAAGTCACAAAACTCAAATCACTATTATACATGGGCTAATACTACAGGCAAATGATAGCCTCTCGGATCTTCAGTTTCTTCATTTGTAAAATAGGAAAAGAAATATCTATCATTATCTACCTCATAAGTTATAGTGAGACCAAAAGAGAAGAACATATATTAAGTGCATTCAAATCTGTACAGCTCAAATAAATAACAGCATCTAATACTCTTATTGTTGAAGAACTCTTTCCCTTCTGCAAAGTATATTTTAAAAGTTTTTCTAAAGTTTAGAATTCTAACAGTCTAAAATTGAACTAAAGGTAAGCTAACACATTGCTCTGCAGTTCCCTATAAAAGTAGCTAGCAGAACTATTCCTTATAATTAGAACTCTACTTAACTGAAATAGAGGTGATAAGATTTACAAATAATTATCAAAAGTAAGCCACTTTTATGGGAAAAAATTATCAATATAAAAAGTAAATTTGCTCTTAAAGAAAAGCCTTAAGTTCCTGTTAGGAACCACCATAAATTGGAAGGCCTAATTGAAATCAGCATTATCATTTCAGTATGAATTTTTTTTTTAATTCTCATTGTATATTAGGAGAGAATTAAGGACATAATTTCTGAAATGGAAAACAGCAAAAAAATTACAAAAAATTTAGGGAGAAACTTCCACTTTAAAACCAGGACTGTTTCTGTGTACATATGACAGTCCAATAAGGCCTAATAATTACAGGACTTTATCCTTCCAAATCTCTCTTTAATCCACTATCACTATCGCAAAGAACAAATGAAATATAAAAACACATTAGAATTTAAATTATAACAAATGTTTATATTTTTATTTACTTTTTTCTGGAATGAACATAAATGAAAATGGTTTCAGCAATTCTATATTGAAAATACTTAAAGAACAATAGATCTCTATGCTCTGTGGATTATTAAAAATAAGTTCCTAATTTAGATAATCTGTGATGTTTTTAAATTTTAGAAATTGGAAGAAATTAAAACTTACAGCCTCAAAGAAACAAAGACAGAAAGACAACTTCAAAATTTAATTATATGCAAAATATTTGATATAATGCCAAGGAATACTGACTAGTTTCAAAGGATTACCAATTTAAAACTCAGAGCTCATCATTTCAGAGCTGGTACCTACTACACTATGTGGTTTGATCCCCTTAAATGTGGAAACTGAGGCCTTGAATAACTTGTTGATGGCAACAGAAAGTGCTTTGATTCAAAATCTCTGTCCTGATGAAGGCAGTGGTGGGAAAAGTAGAAGAGTAGAGGGTAGCTGAGTTTTTAGACAGACACCTGTCATTTATAGAATAGAAATGATCTGAGCAACAACAAAAAAAAGGGTCCAGGCTGTATTTCACACTAACAGGCAGGTTCAGATGCCAACAATAAGCATTTAACTTAGCTTAAATTTTAACTCTTTAATAAATAAAAGGGTAGCTACAGAAGCACTATTCAAATAAATCTCCAAGAAATTGGCAGGGTATCATAAGCTGTGCATTTATAGGCCTAACTGCATTGCTTTCTCTAACTCTGCTTCACTAACCATTAAAGAAAAAGTCTACTTATTACACTGAATGAATCACCGTTCTAATACACCTGATTAAACAGTGACTTAGCAAATAGGCACTAGATGGAAGCTTATTCTCATTAAATATCACTTGTGATTTTAAAAGGACCAAAACTGTCAAACGAAATGTGTCCTCCTTCTGCTTGTAACCCAGAAATCAATCAATCATTGTTTAATGGCTACAACTGGGGGGAAGAAAGCAGAGGAGAGAAAGATGGAAGGAGGGAGAGAGGGGGAGGAAGAGAGACAAATGGAGGAACATGGAAAGAGACAGAGAGACATGGGGGGGGGAAGGGAGGAAAGCAGAGGGAGAGGGAAGGAGGGAGGGAGAGAGAAAAGAAAAAAATGAAACTGGCTGCTAGCTACTCAAAGGACTTGTGATCAAGTATCATTATTGCAAAAAGACATTTGCTGAGTCCACAATATGTAATATATCTTATTAGAAATAAAACACTGAAATTGTTCTATGGGTTCAATAGTCCAGTCTAGGGAGAGGAAGAGAAAGAGAGAGGGAGAGAGAGAAAGTGGGAGAGAGGAAGAGGGGGAAGAGAGAGGAGAAAGAGGGGGAGGGAGAGAAGGAGGAAAAGAGGAAGGGAGGGAAGATGGAAGGGAAAGAGAAGAGGGAGAGGGGAGGAGAAAGGGGAGATAGGGAAAAGAGAGAGGAAAACAGATTGAGACTTTTAAGCGTAGCGTCAGATTGTTTTCTTGATTATATTTTCCATTTTATCCACACCTTACTATTGAAGCCAAAAGATGGTTTTCTTGCACTTTCTGTTTTCCCCTCTCTCATATTACAAATAAACTATGTATTACAAATTCTAAAGATTTATTCTATTAGGATTTAGGAAGCCAAAGTATGTATTCAATTTCTCTCTAATGGCTGACTAATTTCCTCTGCATGCTGGAACAAGGAATAATAAATGGCTTTATCCCTCTAGTACCTTTAAGCATCTGTGATTAAAGCCACATCCGCCTTCACAGAGAGCACAAGGACAGTGATAAGGCCTTGTATTTGTGTAGCTACCTCTCTCCAAGAAGCTTTAACATGCTTTACCTGCATTATCTCCTTTAATCCTCACTCAATCCCTCTAAGAGGAGAAGCTGGGAGGTAAAGCTACATTTCACTAATGGAAAAGGCAAAAGGACAAAAATGGGGAGAAAAAGCTCGGTACAGAACCTGGATCAGAGCTCAGTGCACTAACCCAGAGATTACCAGATGGTAAAAAGAGAGGAGAACTACTACAGAATAGTAGCAGTACCACAGTTACTCACTCAGGAGATACAAGAGGAGAACACAGGGGAAAGCAAAGAATGGCCCTGTCAGCAGCAGGGCCACCCTTCCCAAGCCTCTGCCCTCCAACAAGCTGACTCCCAGTGGGATTTAAAACCCAAACCCAAAAAGCTACCAAGTCACTGAAGAGAAGTCAAGGTGCACATCATTACCACCTGGTCTTTCTCCGCAGAGCCCTCCTGTTGCACCATCTCCAAGAGTATCAGGGCCAGCTCCTGCCTGGAGGGGCTGACGTCATCTGCCAAGATGCAGTCCTCCATGGCTGTGGATGACAAGATCTGCAGCAGGGGCATCACCAGCAGTAGGCACGAAGACGGCACACTCCTGGGCTTGGAGAAGGAGAGGAGTTTCACAGCTGTTCACCAAAGAGCAAGAATTTAAGCCAAAAAGAAAAATGTCAATATCACAAAGAGATAAGAACCTACTTACTGTAGAGTCTGTATCAGACCAACAAGCAACAGGCAATAATGCCTGCAAATGCTGTGAGGTACCTACTGTATATCTATTCCTCCCCTTACTAGGAAATTCTAGTTCAACCCCTATTTTCATATGACATGGTACAAGAAAGAGATTTAGAATTTAGAATTAGATTTAGAATAAAAAAACTTGAATTCAAAACATCCCCACTATTTACCACCCATATGATCTTAGGCAAATAATTTTATTTAACATGAATTTCCTCATCTGTAAGAAGAATGAGACTGGTGCTATCTAAGGCCCCATCTACCTCTAGGTATCCAATGCTCTCACACTAAACCCCTGTCTCATAGTATTCTCAATGGTCACAGGCAACAGCACTTCTCTCAGACTGATGATTAAGTTGATGATCTTGAAATGTAACAATTCTTTTTACAGGTCATTTAACAAATATTTATTTATTACAATCCTAATAAAAGTAAAACATTATTGTATAGTATAGTCAAGAGAGGGAAAAAAAAAAAACACCCTAGAGTCAAAAACTAGGTTTCAAATCCCAATTTCATTACTTTGTTGTGACCCTCATAAGTCATTAAGTCTGGACCCTGTTTTCTCACCTTAAAATGAGGGGACCAGGCTAGATACATCCTAAGATCCCTTTCCAAATCTAACACCCTATGATCCTATGATAATTGGAAATAGAGTGAAAACAAGTAAACATTCTTAAATTTTTAAAGCTAGAGGGGACTTGAGAGATCATCTAACCAATCACTGTTCCCATCTGACAAATGAAGTTATGAAACAAATGGGCTAAGAAACCTACTTGAGGTAACAGTCAGTTAGAGGTAGCGCTAAGATGAGAAAATCAGATAAACAAAAAGAGCGTGTGGGTATAAAAAAACAGGGAAAAGCTGGAGAACAGCAGGAAGTTCAGTGTAGTTAGAATGTAGCCTAAACAAAAAATCTACAGAAAGGACACGTGTGTGTGTGTGTGTGTGTGTGTGTGTGTGTGTGTACATGTACATACTTTATTTATGCTATCTATTTATAAATGTGAATATTTATAATACAATATATGCTACATATGTTATATATGGCAAATACTTGTCCTTTCATTCAAACATAAGCTTAAAGCTAGTAGGTACTTTCTCATTTTTCCTATTTTTATCCTCAACATTCAGCTTCAGGACATACCAGGTACTTAATAAAGCTTCCTGACTATTTATACATGGACTGATTAATGTGAGAAACATATGATTCATCAGTCACCACTCTAAAGAAGCAGAGAGCATGGAAGACAATGTTCCCGAAAGCAAAGGTTTGTACTCCTAAGGGTAGGAATAACTTTCCCAGAAAAACAGAATAAAAATGGGGGAAAACTAAAAGTGTAATGAAACAAGAGGACTTGCAATATAATGAAAACACAAGAACTACATAGAAACATTCAAATGAAAATAGGGTTCAAAAGAAACATAAAAAAGTAAGCATGGGAAACTATCAAAAGGAACTAAGCAAGAATAAATTATTTACATTTTAATATGATACATGGGATCCTCTGAACTCAGTCATAGAATGAGTCAAATTAAACAAAAAGGCCTAACAGTATTTCCATTACATTATGACCATCTTAAAAACATAATAGAAATGGAAAAGAATAGATATTCCTCTTGGTAGGAAGGAGAGTAAAGTGAAAAGATATGGAGAAGTACCTTCTATGATCAGGGTATGCAGGTACAAAATTCTCATCTAAACTGGTCAAAAGAAGCAAGAATTTCCACACACAGTTGAGAATAGAAATAGATTTCAAGGGAAAAAAAGGGGAAACTGAAAGGGAAGATGGGAAAGGAAAGAGTAAGATAGTAGATTGCTAAGGGAGGGATCAGGCCTAAACAAAACAAACTCTAACAACAATGTATAACAGGTCTTCTTAAACTTTTTCTACTCATGACCTTTTTTGATCTAAGAAATTTTTACATGACCCCAGGTATACCCCTCCAATAGAAGTTATAAGACCTCCATATGGGGTCACAAACCACAATTTAAGAAACTAAAACACAGTAATTCTTTTTTACAGTGGCAGAGAATTAGAAAGAGGGTACCATCAACTGGGGACTGTCTGAACAAACTATGGAGTATAAATGTGAAGAAATGTTATTGTATTATAAATAAAAAAGACGGTTTCAAAGAAATCAGTGAAGACTTTCAAGAATGAATTGGGAAATTGAAACAGAATTAATGTATACAATAACAACAATACTGTAAAGACAAACAACTTTGAAAGACTTAAGAGTTCAGACCACCACAGTGACTGACCACCATTCCAAAAGATTCAAGAAGAGAGGTGACAGACTCTAGAGTACCAAATAACACACATATTTTTGGACATATCCAGTAAGGAAATATATTTTGCTCATCTATACAAGTTTGCAACAGGAGGTGGTTTTTTTTGTTTGTTTTTATTCTAACTTTACAGTGGGTGGTGGGTATCAGAAAA
The DNA here is from genome assembly GCF_048593235.1 of Sminthopsis crassicaudata. Taxonomy (NCBI): domain Eukaryota; kingdom Metazoa; phylum Chordata; class Mammalia; order Dasyuromorphia; family Dasyuridae; genus Sminthopsis; species Sminthopsis crassicaudata. Next base: position 532,333,542 of record NC_133617.1, on the reverse strand, counting down.
AAAGGGAAAAGGAAAATATTCTTTGAAAAAAAAATTTAATTTTTAAAAATGTGCAAAAGATGGAAGGATAGGTATATGAGCATTAACATAAGAACGCAGTATGGTACCATAAAAAATAGTTTCAGAAATGCTAAGGCTCAGAAAAAGTTGAAGTTGTCAAAGGAATTTAAAAACAACTGGAATGTTCTTAGATATAATGAGAGAAAAGGAAGAATTAAAGAAGAGAGAAAGTCTCTTTCTGAACCCTATCCTTATAAGTAAGAACAAAAAGAAGGAAGAGCTACTAAGTTCATATTTGGCTTCTACTTTCTCTGCCAAGGGAATGATCACTGTTCCCAGGAAGAAAATGACTAACAGGAAACTGATATCCATGACAAGTAATAAGATTTACGAAAACACCTACTTGCCAATGATGAACTTGTCACTTGACCCATAGGAATTACTTCCTCAGATACAGAAAGAATCAGTAGATAAGACTGTTTAACTACTATCATTAACAAATGAAAGATTGTAGCAAACAGGAGAATGCTATAAGGTTGGAGGAAAAGGAAAAATTAAATCAATTTTCAGAAAGGGGAAGTGAACAAAGCATATGAACCAGTCTGGTAATCCTGGTTTTGATTCCTAGACAAATTCTACAAGGCATCATTAATAAAGAAGGTAGGAATAAGTCACATCAAACTGTCCATATTCCCTTTTCTGATACAGATGTTTAACTAGAAGAATAAGTAAATTCAATAAACATACCTTATTTGGATTTGAACAAAGAATTTCATAGTGTTTCTCATGCCAAAGCATATTGACTCAACCTACATGGATATATTAATAAATGGATGAATAGGTACACTCCTAATAGAGTACCACAGAGATCTGTGTTTATCCCTGTGTTTCTAACATGTGGGTCATTAACATGAAATATTTGTAAAATACTTTACAAACCTTATAATACTAAATATATTAATACTATCATCATTAGTCAATCTGGGAAAGAAAAGATTTTGGGGAGGGCAAGGGACAAAAGAGTTTCTTTCAAATACCTACAGGTCTGTCCTGTAGAAATGGGATCAGACTAAGTCCATTTGGCACCACATGGTGGAATCAGAACCACAAATGAAAATTACAGAGAGGCAACTTTGGGGAATGAGGAAAAATTTCTTAACAAGTTAACAAGAAATGGAGAGAGGATGATTGGCAGTTCCATTACAATGGGCATTTCTTTAGGGTATGGCCCCTAAGAACCCTTCCAAATCTCAAATTCTAGGATTCACAATTAGCACAGCACCTGATAATAATTACTTAAGAAAAGCTTTTTTTTTTTTTTTTTTTTTTTGGGGGGGGGGGAGGGTGTTAGGTTCTTACTAAGTGCTAATGAGATAATAAGATATAAGGTTCTAACTAAGTGCTAAGTCGGTACTTGACAATTTTCTAGTTCCGGCCTTTCCTGGGAGTTTCACTTGTGAATTCCTGGGGAAGAGCTTGTGTGCTTGGGAGGAGCAAGTTCATTGGTTGAAGTGGTTCTTCCCAGAAGCCCTTGCATTATCCCACGCCCATTCTCTGGGAGGATAAAGAGGGCGGCTCTGCAGAAAAAAAGTCAGTCTCTGCTCTAGACAGACTTGAGGCAGCTCTCTGCAGGAAGGGAAGTCAGCTCTCTACAGGAAGAAGAATCTGTCTGAGAGATTTGAGTCGACACAGCAGATCTCCCCCCAGAGAGCGATCGGCAGCTTCTGGAGACAACAGCGTGTTATAATTGGTGGCAAGAAACTGGAAACTGAGAGGATGTCCATCAATTGGAGATTGGCTGAATAAATTGTGGTATATGAATGTTATGGAATATTACTGTTCTATAAGAAATGACCAACAGGATGATTTCAGAGAGGCCTGGAGAGACTTACAGGAACTGATGCTGAGTGAAATGAGCAGAACCAGGAGATCATTGTACATGTCAACAATAAGATTATACAATGATCAATTCTGGTGGATGTGGCTCTCTTCAACAACGAGATGATTCAGGACAATTCCAATGGACGCGTGATGGAGAGAGCCATCTACACCCACAAAAAGGACTGTGAGAATTGAGTGTGGATCACAACATAGTATTTTCACTTCTTTTGTGGTTGTTTGCTTAAATTTTATTTTCTTTCTCATTTTTTTCTTTTTTCATCTGGTTTTTCTTGTGCAGCAAGATAACTATATAAATATGTATACCAGTATTGGATTTACATATATTTTTACCATGTTTAACATATATTGGATTACTTAACAGCTAAGGGAAGGGGAGAGGGAAAAGGGGGAAAAATTGGAACACAAGGTTTTATAAGGGTCAGTGTTGAAAAGTTATCCTTGCATATGCTTTGAAAATAAAAAGCTTCAAAAAATATTTTTTTAAAAAAGCTTCTTTTTCTGTGGTTGACATGCTAAGGAAAAGACAAGAAAAATTAGAACCAAAATAGCTCCTTGTCTTTAGCAATCAAATGGTTATTTTTTAATTCATTTATTATATAATAGAAGCTTTCAGATATAGTAAAAGTAACCAGTACTGTATTTTTTTTATTAAGTTCAAATGGTTTCTAGAAGTAAGGAATACAAATCTTCCAGATAATCACTGAAGCCTACATAAGTTATTTAAAAACCAGCTGTAATGATTTGAACACCTCTTTTTTAATTCACTGCTATAATTGTTATAGGTTTTTTTAATCTGACAATTCAGTAATTTCTTGATCATTCTAACCAATTTTTCCCTCCTTTTTTTCCCTAGTGTACTAAAGGATAATTCTTCCTGACTCTACAAAGCAAAACTATCAAGTTCAACAGCTTCAGGCATGATTCTTTAATTCTGACATGATAATGAGGCAAATACAAATCAGACATGTCGAAATTCAACTAGCTTGCTGTGCAAATGAAAATAAAATATCAAGTCATCAGATACTAGCATCAAAGTTCCAAAACAAAAGACATACCTGAGGTTTCACTGGTTTTTAATGCACTGATACCAAAGAAATAAACATTCTTTCCCTGCCTGTTGCATACTGACTTAGAAAACTACAATTTAGCAGTATCTATGTCCTAGTCTATTTTTAGATAGTTTGTTAAACAAATCCCCATTACATATTCATCAGGTTCAGTACCCCAAGGAGTTACACTTGGTACTATTGACATCTCTGCTTTTAGATAATTACATACGACTGGGTTTCTTAACCTTCAGTTTTATTTTAAATATTAATTATACACACACACACATACACAAACACATCTCTTTCAGATGTACAAAGCACTTCAAATATACTATCTCATCTGATGAATCCAGTAAGCAAAAGGCTCAGGAAACTTAAATTTCTCCCCTATATAAGTAAAAGTGCCAGAAGTAGAATTCAAATAAGAGTAGGAATGGTTTCCAAAAAGGAAGTGAAACTGTTCTCATAAGGATTCTACCTGCCATGAAATGAAAGTAGAAGGACTGGGGTAGAAAACCAAATAGAAGGAAGGCTAACAGAACAAAAGAGCAGATGGCAGGAGATTTAATCTGGACTCTGTTAGGTATTTCAGTCATTGTATAAGGAAACAGACACCCAAACTGTCATTGTGTTGTTTTAAGAGCAAAAAAGTTTTATCTTTTGTACATGACACAACATCAGATAATATCAGTCACATAATATTTTTATAAGGATGATTATTTTGCATAGTATTTGTTTAAAATATCACCACAACCAAACAATCTAATAGATCCCTAACGATTACCCAAATCATGTAGTATTTAGGGTGTTAGTAGTAAGTAATAGAAAGAAAAGAATATATAGCTACCTACCCTTCTTTGCAGACCTGGAGTAAATGGATATAGAACAAAGCATGTACTGCTGGATATGGCTACCACATTTAGTTTTGTTCAAATGCTTTTTTTTCCCTTTCCCTTTTTTATTTGTTATTATAAAGAATGGTTCTTCGGGTAGAGAACAAAAGAAAGGAAGGGAATGAATATATGAAAGTGATATTAAAAATGTATGAATAAAAAATTTTTAAATACCATATACATAGATGGCATATTAATATACATTGTCACTAGTCCCTCCCATCCTGTTCATTTGGTGGCTTCTGGACCCAACATTAAGCAGAAACTACTCTATAATATTATCAAAAACTTCTGAAATGCTAAATCCTTTGGTCTTTTCTTAGTTTTTCTTGCCGCATTCCCCTCCTCTTGGATAGTCTTTCATTCTTGGATTTTCATGACATTGCGCTCTCCTGGTTTTCCTCCCACCTGATTATTCTGTCTCAAGCTCCTGAAATTCTGTTCTGAGGGCTCAACTATTTCTTGAAACACTATCTTCATATATTGTTCCTAAATGTTATCTGTTAAGCTCTCATCACTTGCCTGATCCCACATTACCAAGAGCTAGTTGGAGATGCTATGTGAATATCACAGGCATATGAAAATTAACACATAAACCCTAATTATCTTCCTCCCCGAGCCTATTTAGACCTAACATCCCCATTTTTGTCAAGGGCACTAACACATTTCTGGTCATCCAGGTTCACAATTTAGGAATCCTCTTATTCATCACTCTCACTTATCTCTCATGTCCAATTAATTGGAAAGTCTGGGGAATGTATCTCCAGAGCAGCTCTCCTAGCTACAGCACATTAGTAGAACCTTTTCATTGGAGTAGAGGGGAGAACTTCATTTTGCACATGTGCAAGTATATATTTACAATGATACAAGGACTTCAGACTAGATCTTTAAAACCAGAAAAGTCCTTACTTTAACCTCTGCAGTTCCTTCATCTGTAAAACAGTAACAATAGGACCTACATCCAGAGATTGCTTTAAGATAAAATATAATAGCACTGCTTATTGTTAAACTTACTGTTAAATACACACACACACACACACACACACACACACACACACACACACACACACACACACAAACACACACATATACAAGTTGGTAGTTATTTTGTTGCTGTTACCCTATATTTTTGTACCCCAGAGTAGTCATAATCATAAAAGAGGGACTACTAAGATATGAGAAATGGACGGATTACTGAAATCCATGGAATAATATGAAAGACATTTCTGGAACTGATAAGCACATTGCTGGGTAACTAAGTAAGTGTATAACAAATGCATGTTGATTTGATTATAGCATTTAATGCTTAGAACAAGTTAATCCCAACTTTCTGGCCTTTATCATTCTACCTCTCACACTTTGCACTCCACCCAAATTTGCCTTCTCAGATCCTCAAAAACAACACTTCATTTCCTCTCCTTCATGTCTTTGTACTGGATGCCTCCCAGGACAAGAATCCATTGCCTCCTCATTTCTGTCTTTAAAAATCCATTTCTTCTTTCAAGACACAAAACTCCTCCACCCCACTAATTACCTGAATTGCTAGTGCTCTCCCTTCTAAACTGCTTTAAAGTTAATTTAAGTACTTTGACTTTATTCATATTTATTCTTTTGATATTTAGTCTATAGAAACAGTTCTTGCTCTGTATAAATTCCTATTACACAAATTTAACTTTATGAAAAGAAATCCGGATTCCAAAGAAAACACTCATGTTAACTTTACAATATTGTATACTTTCTCTTCTACAGCCTCTCAGCTCGGCTGGTGTTTGCTTCCTCCCCAACAACAACAAACCCTTAAAAAAAAAAAAAAAAAAAACCTTCAAAGCAGAAGAACGTGGGAAAGCCTGCAATCATCTCTGAAGTGGGGATATTTACTTGAGAACTTGAGAACCAAGAGGTGAGACTTCTACCCCACTGTGCTCACTCACTGACCGGTGTGCCTACACACACGTGAGATTATGTTCAGTAGTTCATGTCTGTGTCCAGTCAAGAAACCTATCCTCTCCATGTCCATTTCCCACACATCTCCCCAGTCCAATCCCTCCCACACTCTTCCTCTCTCGCCAAACCCCAACAAGGCTGTTCCAAGCTCCATCAAGGTATCACTTCTTTGTCCAGGTCTCACTGCCCCAACACACCCTTCAACCAGCCCCCATATGTCCTTGAATGGACTCCTTCCCTCCACGGGGACATGGCCTACTTTCTGTCTCCCTGACTCACTCCCTTCTCTGCCACCAAGAACAAATTTAAAACACCAAAGAAATCATTTTCTGTGGAAGACAAATTCAAAAGACTGCAGAAGAGTCAACTTATATAAAGTGAGATTCATCTATATATACATAATATACACATTTTGGGATTTCCTAATAGAATGTAAACAGTAAGAAGAGGTTATTTCATTCCTTTTATCATTTATTTGTATCATGTACTCATATGAATATATGTCTAGCATTGTGGCTGGTATAGAGTAGACTTTTAAATACTTTTTAAAGAAAGGATAAGATCCAGGATTTGTAACTGTGTGACCACTATGAGCTTTAGCTGTTATCTCCCTATATATCCCAATCCTGAAGTGATGATTCTCTAAGTTCTGATTTTAGATTAAGATTACAAGAACAATCGCAAATAAAGTTTGTGCTTGTTTGCAAAGGTGTAGCCAGGAAGAAAACATAAAAAAAGTCAAGGCTTTTAGCATGGACCATAAACATTTAATATTCATTTATCAATCTAATGCTTGCTGTTCTTCCTCAACCTGATAGGTAATGATTAATATAGCTGTCCATCTCTCTGCAGGGATATGCTTTTGTTTATGTTTTTGTTTTTGTTAAATTTTGACGTTTTTGTTAAAATTTAACTTTCAAAACAAAATGGAAGGACAGGGTCCTCATAAGTTTAGCCCAAAGCTCCCATTAAAATGGCACTTCTTCAATGAAGTTTTGGGATTTTTTTAATGGAGGAAAGAATATCTTCAATTAATCTAGGAGGAGTTCATGTAAACTATTAAAAACATTAAAAGTAAACTATAATTCTGTATATGGTTTACCATCCCTCTATAATTGATCTCACCCCAAGAAGGGTAATTTATTTATTTGGGGGTAAATGCTGGAAGTGAGCTGATCTGGCTGAGAACACATGGGTAAGAGAGACTCATCACCAAACATGCTTCATCCCTATAAAACCATTTAAGTTCTTAACCATTATCCAGGATCAGGGACTCATCTTTACCCTGTGGCTGCAAGTAGCTGCTTTATTTTTGCATCTCCCTTCACATCTGATATGATTCTTTCATACAAAGCAGGTGCTAAATAAGTACTTAAAATAGCAATCAGCAATCAAGCTAAAAAGGAAGAAGACTATGAAAAAAGCCTTATAAATGTGAACGAGGGTAGTTAATTGATGCAGTAGACATAGCAACCAGCCTAAACTCACCTTCCTGAGTTCAAATCTGGCCCCAGAAATACTAGCTGTGACTCTGGGCATATCACTTCACCCTGTTTCCCTCAGTTTCTTCATCTGTAAAACGAGCTGGAGAAGGAAATGGCAAACTACTCAAGATCTTTGCCAAAGAAAATCCCAAATGGGGAAATGAAGAGTCAGAGATGACTGAAAAATAACTGAACGATAACATAAATCACATGAGAATTACTTTTATGAAGATTTTATCATGATACGCCAAGGTAGGAAGAGAATAGGGATGGGGACTCATTTCTTTGTAGGTGAGAAAATGTATTTTACTAATAAGAGTAGGTATCTTTTCCATAAGTGACATTCTTAAGAAGACTTACTGAAAAAACTGAAAAGTTAAAAAATTTGCCCATAGGCACAGAGAAAGTGGACTCATTATCAGGGATAAGAATTTAACCAAAGGCTTCCCTGGCTTTGAGGTCAGCTCTCTACCCACTTCACAAGGCAAGAATAAGCTCTACTTGAAAGAATTTAAAAAAGATATGAAAGAAAACTAAAAAATGTCAAATCTCGAATGAAATAAAAATAGTGCAATACTTCCACAAGATTCATAACATATTCACAGTTTCTGAAGGAGGGGAATTCTTACCTAGATTTAAGATGGGCTTCTGCTCACTTGTTGGTGTCTGTAGGATAAGTAAACTTATAATAATTATGCCTTGTTCAACAGGAAATCCCTAAAAGAAAGGAAGAAAACAATCCTTAAAAATATTTTTTAAATCCTTAATATTATTTCGTGTACATTGCAAATATGCATAATATTCCTAGCACATTCAACACTACAGATTTAAAATATGGGATGAAAGACTTTACAAAATGACTACAATATCACACACATACACATATTTTATAAGCAGCTGCTTGGCACAATGGATAGAACGCTGGATCCCAATTTCAGTTCAATTCCATTCTCAGGCATCTACTGTGTGAACTGGAACAACCATTTAATACCTTAAACTTGATTTCTTCCTTTGTAAAACTGGAATAATAATTGATAATAGCCTATCTACCTCTCTGAGCTGTTGCACAAATAAAATGAAATAGTAATACTATATAATATATACTTTGTATAATACTTTGCCAATCATAAAGAACTATATAAATATAGGCTATCATCATTTTTATATTAATCCTTGAGTTAATATATTTGTGAATATAAATATATGTAACATATATATACATAGATATTGTATATATATATAAATATATACATATTCAAAATACTATAACTATCTTGATAGTTGACAAGATTAATTTATACTTTCTGCATGTATAGTCTTTATGATTAATAAACAATAGCTTTAAATTTAAAAAAAAATTCTTTTAGAAGAACTAGACTCCTTAAGAAAGATAACTCCATATCCAAATTATGCCATCCAAGGAAATGGGGAGATCTGAGAACACCTAATGTAATAAGTAATAATAATATAATAATATTTTTCACAAGACCATGTGTTTATAATGAGAAAGACCAAACACTAAGCCTACTTTTAAAGGTGAGGAGACTGAGTCCAAAAGAAGTTATATGACTTTTTCATGCTTTCTGTTGTTTGCCTGCATTTTGTTTTTCTTCTCAGGATTTTTTTCTTTCTAGATCCAATTTTTCTTGTGCAGCAAGATAACTGTGTAAATATGTGTATATATATTGGATTTAACATATTTAGCGTGTATTGGACTACCTGCCATCTAGGGGAAGAGATGGAGGGAGGCAGGGAATAATTTGGAACAGAAAGTTTTGCAGTGTTGAAAAATTGCCCATGCATATGTTTTGTAAATAAAAAGTTTTAATTAAAAAAAAAAATTATCAGTATCTGGGGAAATAAATTCATTTTTTTATGTTTCATTTAAAAAAAAAAAAAAGAAGTTATATGACTGCAGAGCGTGGGTTCAAATCCAGAGATTCTAAAAGTTAAATCACACAGTATTCTGGAGAAGTCCTGGATATAAAATCAGCTTCCACAACTTGCTTTCTATGTGAGGTGAGCAAGTTTTTAACTTCATGTGCCTTATATATCAAATCATTTATCTTCTCGATAATAAGGGAAAACAGAAGAGTATTAAGAATTAAATCCAAAATTAAAAAAAAACAAGAATGTTAAAATTTGTTTTTACATGTAATTGGGGAAACAAGAAAATATTAAAGTAAAAAAGAAACTCAAAACTTCATTAACAGTTTTTTAAAAAAATAAAAGGGGGTTAAATAATTAGTCTCTGATATGCCCTTTAGCTTTACGAGGAGAACAGTTCTCCACTCAAGGAATCCTCCTCTTGAAGTCAAAGTTAACGTAGGAATGAAAATGACAGTAGAGAAATTTCTTGAAGAGTTCAGATTATATGATCTCTAAAGAAACCATACAGCTTCAAATCTATGATCTAAAGAACTTCTGATTACAAATCCAGGTCTCTTTCCCCTCATACAAAGTGGCTGTATTTAAAAGGGTATTGCATGGAAAAAGAGTAACCTCTGGGTCCCAGAGAGCAGGAGAAGATCAAGCGGTCTTCAAGAGGCTCTAGAGAGAGATTTCACCTCATTATAAGGAAGACTTTTCTAACAATTGGAAGTGTCCAAAATGGAATGAGCTGTCTCCAAAGGTAATGAGTTCTCCTTCCCTAGAAATCTTTAATCAGTGGCAAGATGACCAATTCTCATTGACATTACAGAAAAGGATTTCTGCTCTGGGTCAGGATTAGAATATATCATATGAAAGGTCCTAAAACACTCTTAGATTCTAAGAAAATCCAGCTGATCTGCACGATGATAACAACAAATAGATAATGTTCACAAAATATACAATAGGTTTATTTCATTCCACTAAGCTTAATTTAAACATAGAAAGCATATATATGGCAGAGGACACATCAAATTGAAAAGCATTTTCCACCAAAAAAATTCGAAAATTAATGTTGACAAGATTCCTCCTTGATTAAGTAAACAAAAATAGGTATTTAAGTTATATTTTTTTCTTTCTGATATGAAGATTAAAACAGTGAAAAGGAATGAAAAGAATAGAGAGATGCCCTTTTGCCAAGGACATTATTTTTCAACATTAAACACTATTTTAAATTGTCAGTTTTGTGCTCAAGATAGAAATAGAATGCTAGTACAGAAAATGAAAATATGCAAAAAACATTTTTTTGATATTTTGCTATTTCTGTAAGGCTTTTGATACTACTATTACTTTATAAAAGTACGGGCTTAAAATACATATTAATATCATACTTTTATGAGAACCACCTTTTCAATTATCATCAAAACAAGGAATGTTAAGATAGATGGTTCAATTGGCTAAAGTTAATAGTTGTATGAGATAATGAATTTGTGAATTTGAAACACTCTATTTGAGTACATAATTTATTTTTACACCAGTTTTTAGCCTTTCTGCCAGATTAAAATCTTTTTCATCATAGTTCTATTAAAAAAAACCAGGTATTCGGTAATAAATAGATTATTTAGTACCAATCATTATTACATATTATTATTATTACTAATCCAGTTTACTACAAACTTAAAGTTATATTTAATGCAGAAATAATAAAAGTAGCAAGGGCCTCATACATATGCACCAACTCAGGGAACTAAACACAGTAAACTAGAAAACTTTAAAGAGGCAAATTCAACTGATACTTGTTGGGAAGAGAACCATGACTAGAATATTACAAGAGAACATAAACCTTATCAAAAAGAACAAAACACTTTTAAATTTGTAGTCGTATCTTTTGTAGTAGTAATTTGTCAGTAGACTGACACCAAATACCTATAATGTAGAAAGAAGAATATAAGTAGAAATCCAGAAGAAATAAAATTTTTAAAAGGAGAGGAGGGAGAGACAGCAATAAAATCCATGGCCAAATAAGCTATACAGATAGGTACAACATGTGAATAATAAAGATGACCCTAAGATCTAAGAAAAGGGGACAAATTTGACCTTAACATATATAAACATAACTTTAGTTGGATAAGATCTATGATTAAAATAAGTTTTTAAAAAGGTAGCCTTAATCTAAAGATATAGTTTAGACTAAAAGGGAATAGGAAGAGAATGTTCAAAGATTTATTCACACGGAAATACAGAAACTAAAAGGGTAAAGCTTAGTGGACAGCATGTAAATAAAGATAATGAAGGCAGAAACATAAGCAATTATTGTGATTACAGTTTATGATACACAACCTGAGGAAGAATTTGGGAAACAGATCACAAAGTAAATACGAAAGCATGATATATTAATAATGGAACTCTTTAATTATCTGGGCATATGCCAAAAACAAAGCAACAAATAAGTTAATCTAACCAAAAAAGAAAAAGAAGGAAGGAGAAGAAGGGAGAAGAAGAAGGAAAGAAAAATAAGAAAGAGGAGGAGGAGGAAGAGGAAGGAAGGAAGAAAGGAAGGAAGGAAAGAAAGGAAGGAAAGTAAGAAAGGAAGGAAAGAAAGAAGAAAGGAAGGAAGGAAAGAAGGAAGGAAGGAGGGAGGTAGGGAGGGAGGGAGGGAGGGAAGGAAAACTGAATGCAAGAAAGAATGGAAGATTATATTTACAAATGAAGGATTTGGTAAAAAATGTAAAAATTTTTTTTTTAAAAAAGCACAATAGACAAAGGCAAATAAAAGAAGAAAAGGACAAAAGAGTGAAACAGTCTTATTAGAATAGTGTCAGGAACTCTCAAACCACAAAATGAAGTGAGTTTAACAATGAATAATAAGAACAATAAAAAGAGATTATTTAAATGATGTATAGAAATGGAAAAAAAAAAAGTCCAAAGAGAAGAAATTAATGACCTGATTAAATGTTAGTATTATTAAATTTTTATTTTACTTTTGTTTTATATGCCAAGAAAAATGGTTGCCAGGTTGAAAAAGATAAAATATTGGTTAAAAAAAAAAAGATAAAAACCAAGATAAGGTAATGTAAAGAATAAACCTAACTGGTCTTCAAGGCATCAGGCTACAATGAACTATCTCAGGGTACTAAAACAAAATGGTGGAACAGTTGTCAATGATCTTTAAAAAAAAAAAAAAAAAAAAAAAGTATGAAGACAGGAGAAATGACAGAGAAATGAAGACAAGTCCTTTCCAAGTTTTCCAAAAAAAAAAAAAAAAAAAAAAAAGTTAACACCACAATTTTTTTCAAAGATACTTTTCAAAAAAGAAACTGCAGAATTTATTTTAAAGGGATGGTTTGGATGCACTGCAAAAGGGAAATGATTATTCCCCCAAAACCAGTAAGTCTTCATTTTTTTTTTAATTGAGGAATATACTAAACATTTAAGCATTTGAGTACATGGATCAGTGACATGAACTAAACCAAAGTTTCATTTGTATATGACATTGCTAATATTAAAATTTTCATCTATTAGGTAATTCTTTTCTTGGTTTCTTTTTGATTTTTTTTTTTTTTTTTTTTTGGCAGAACACTGAATATGTGATCATTGTCATCTGGGCAAAACAATCCCGGCAGTATTATCTCAGGACTACAGCTAATTTAGCATCAAGTGTACCTCAGTAAGAGGGAAATTTAATATAGGCACAAATTATAATACTTAACTGAATAAATGTACTTAGAAAATCTAAGTATATAATAATAGTTTTCAGAGATCTTAAAACTCTTCATAGCTACTTCCCAGTTCATACTAATCATAAGGAATTCAGGAAAACATAGAAATATTTGCATGAATTAAAGTAATGCAAAAAAAAAAAAAAAGAACCAAAATAACAATATATACAAGGACTACAATAATGTAAATGAAAAGAGCACTAATAGGAAACAGAATGTGGGTCACTTGTAATAATTAATCTTGTTCCACAAAAGTGATACTAAAATATAGATACTAGACCTCAGCCACAAGCAGTGGAAATGGGAGCAGAGAAGTTGGCAAGACCACAAAATTAAGATGTGATTATTTTATAAATTAACTAAATAGAAAGGAAATAAATAAAACATTTTTAAAAGAATCTTTCATAACAAACTCAATTCATTTTTAAATAGGTATATAAGTATGTTAGAAACCTCCTTTTTATATCAACTATTAATTGCAAAATATTTTCTCTACTCTAAAACCATCTTGAGAGTTGTCCCTTTAAGAAAATGAAAGCTAGCATTTCTTAGTAAAAAAAAAAAAAAAAAAAAAAAAGGTTAAGGGTAATAAATTTTTATCTTCTTTTTTTATCTCTCTATTTTTTCCCTTTTGATCAGAGTTTTCTTGCAAACCATGACAAGTATAAAAACAGATTTAGAAGCATGTTTAACCTATATTGGATTACGTGCTATCTAGAGAAAGGGATTGGGAAGGGGAGGGGAAGGGAGAAAAATTTGGAAGACAAGGTTTTGCAAAGGTGAATGTTGCAAACTATCTTTGCATGTATTTGATCTATATCCATTAAATACTATTAAAAATAAAATTAACTCTTCTTAAGATAATATTGTCTCCTCTTCTGCATTCAAGGCCAATAGACTGATTAAAAGATTAAAATTGACAAAGGAATTGAATGGTGACATTTTGGACCCAAAACTGTGTTTTACCATCTTCCATTGTTCAAGAATTTTTCAACTGATGCTTAGTGAAATGGGCAGAACCAGGAGATCATTGTACATGGCACAAGACTATATAATGATCAATTCTGATGGAAGTGGCTCTCTTCAACAATGAGATGTTTCAGACCAGTTCCAATAATCTTGTGATGAAGAGAGCCATCTGCACCCAGAGAGAAAATTGTAGAAACTGTGTAAATCACAACATATAGTATTTTCACTTCTTTGCTTCCATTATTTTATTTTTTCTCATTTTTTTCCCTTTCTGATCTGATTTTTCTTATGCAACATGATAATTGTAGAAATACATATAAAAGAATTGCACATGTTTAACAAATATTGGATTACTTGCCATCTAAGAGAGGGAGTGGAAGAAAGGGGAGGGAAATTTGGAACACAAGGTTTTGCAAGGGTCAATGTCGAAAAAAATTATCCAGGCATATGTTTTGAAAATAAAAACCTCCTAAGAAAAAATCCCCAGGACCAGAAAGATTTACATGTGAATTCTACCAAACATTTAAAGAACAACTAATTCCAATGCTATATAAACTATTTGAAAAAATAGGGATTGAAGGAGTCCTACCAAATTCCTTTTATGACACAGACATGGTACTGATACCTAAACCAGGTAGATTGAAAACTGAGAAAGAAAACTATAGACCAATTTCCTTAATGAATATTGATGCTAAAATCTTAAATAAGATATTAGCAAAAAAACTTCAGAAAATCATCCCCAGGATAATACACTATGATCAAGTAGGATTTATACCAGGAATGCAGGGCTGGTTTAATATTAGGAAAACTATTAGTATAACTGACCATATTAATAATCAAATTAATAAAAACCATATGATCATCTCAATAGATGCAGAAAAAGCATTTGATAAAATCCAACATCCATTCCTACTAAAAACGCTTGAGAGTATAGGAATAAAAGGACTATTCCTTAAAAAAAAATATAAGCATATATTTAAAACCATCAGTAAACATCACATGTAATGGCAATAAACTGGAACCTTTCCCAGTAAAATCAGGAGTGAAACAAGGTTGCCCACTATCACCATTACTATTCAATATAGTACTAGAAACGCTAGCCTCAGCAATAAGAGTACAGAAAGAGATTCAAGGAATTAGAGTAGGAAATGAGGAAATCAAACTATCACTCTTTGCAGATGACATGATGGTATACTTAGAGAACCCCAAAGACTCTGCTAAAAAGCTATTAGAAATAATTCAGAACTTTGGCAAAGTCGCAGGATACAAAATAAATCCACATAAATCCTCAGCATTTTTATACATTACCAACACAATCCAAGAGCAGGAGATACAAAGAGAAATTCCATTCAAAATAACTGTCAATAGTATAAAATATTTGGGAATATATCTACCAAAGGAGAGTCAGGAATTATATGAGCAAAATTATGAAACACTTGCCACAAAAATAAAGTCAGATTTAAATAATTGGAAAGACATTAAGTGCTCTTGGATAGGCCAAGAGAATATAATCAAGATGACAATACTCTCCAAACTAATCTATTTATTTAGTGCTATACCAATCAGACTCCCAAGAAACTATTTTAATAACCTAAAAAAAATAACAACAGAATTCATATGGAACAACAAAAGGTTGAGAATTTCAAGGGAAGTAATGAAAAAAAAAATTAAATAAAGATGGTCTAGCTGTGCCTGATCTAGAACTATATTATAAAGCAACAGTCACCAAAACCATTTGGTATTGGCTAAGAAATAGACTAGTTGATCAGTGGAATAGGTTAGGTTCACAGGGCAAGATAGTGAATAAAAATACCAATCTAGTGTTTGACAAACCCAAAGATCCTAACTTCTGGGATAAGAATTCATTATTTCACAAATCTGCTGGGGAAACTGGAAATTAATAGGGCAGAAACTAGACATGGACCCACATTTAACACCACATACTAAGATAAGATCAAAATGGGTCCAAGATTTAGGCATAAAGAATGAGATCATAAATAAATTAGAGGAACATGGGATGGTTTACCTCTCAGACTTGTGGAGGAGGAAGGAATTTGTGTCCAAAGGAAAACTAGAGATCATTATTGATCACAAAATAGAAAATTTTGATTACATCGAATTAAAAAGTTTTTGCACAAAAAAAACTAATGCAAACAAGATTAGAAGGGAAGTAACAAATTGGGAAAACATTTTTACAGTTAAAGGTTCTGATAATGGCCTCATCTCCAAAATGTACAGAGAATTGACTTTAATTTATAAGAAATCAAGCCATTCTCCAATTGAAAAATAGTCAAACGATATGAAGAGACAATTTTCAGATGATGAAATTAAAACTATTTCCACTCATATGAAAGAGTGTTCCAAATCACTATTGATCAGAGAAATGCAAATTAAGACAACTCTGAGATACCACTACATACCTGTCAGAGGGCTATAAGATGACAGGAGCAAATAATGATGAATGTTGGAGGGGCTGTGGGAAAACTGGGACACTGATGCATTGTTGGTGGAGTTGTAAAAGAATTCAACCATTCTGGAGAGCAATCTGGAATTATTCCCCAAAAGTTATCAAAATGTGTGTACCCTTTGACCCAGCAGTGCTACTACTAGGCTTATATCCCAAGGAAATACTAAAAAAGGGAAAGGGACCTGTCTGTGCCAGAATGTTTGTGGCAGCCCTTTTCATAGTGGCTAGAAACTGGAAAATGAATGGATGTCCATCAATTGGAGAATGGTTGGGTAAATTATGGTATATGAATGTTATGGAATATTATTGTTCTGTAAGAAATGACCAGCAGGATGAATTCAGAAAGGTTTAGAGAGACTTACATCAACTGATGCTGAGTGAAACAAGCATAACTAGGAGATCATTATACACTTCAACAATGATACTGTATGAGGATGTATTCTGATGGAAGTGGATCTCTTCAACATAGAGAAGAGCTAATCCAATTCCAATTGATCAATGATGGACAGAATCAGCTACACCCAGAAAAGGAACACTGGGAAATGAGTGTGAAGTGTGAGCATTTTTTTTTCTTCCCAGATTGTTTTTACCTTCCGAATACAATTCTTCCTTTGCAACAACAACAACAACAAAATTCGGTTCTGCACATATATATTGTATCAAGCATATACTATAAGATATTTAATATGTATGGGAATGCCTGCCATCCAGGGGAGGGGGTGGAGGGAAGGAGGGAAAAAATTCGGAACAGAAGGGAGTACTAGGGATAATGTTGTAAAAAAAAAAAAATTACCTATGCATATGTACTGTCAAAAAAAAGTTATAATCATAAAATTAATAAAAAAAAACTTAAATAAAATTTTAAAAATTAAAACAAACAACAACCAAAAAAAAAAAAAAAAAAGAATGTGTTCATGAATGTCCATTCCTCTTGGGAAAGAAAGTCATATCTCAGGATATGTGTGAACTATGTAAGTTTAGATAATTTTCTCTTTTCCTAGAAAAAATTAGATATCAAATTAAATGTTAAAATAAAATTGCTTCCATCAGTCTAGTACATAATATCTAATAGAAATATGTTTTCTTCCACACAGGGTTATTAAACTGGTAGATAGGTCAGGTCAATTTCATAAATACATGTAGTACATTTAAATTCAGAAAATCTTTTAACAACATCTCCTGTGTTATCCTTATGGATCAAATGGAGGTATGAGTGCTAAACACAAATAAGGGATCTGAAATGGATAGAATAAGAATATACAAACAAAAGTTATTAACAGATTGTCAAATTGGTGGAAGGTACCCAGTGGAATGCCCCAGTAAACTGTCCATAGTTCTGTTATTTATCCTTTATTAATGAATTGAATGAGGGCAAAAATGGCACATTTATCAAGACTACCAATAATATAAAGGAGAGGAAAATTACCTAACACCCAGTATGACAGAATCAAAAAAAAGATAATCAACATAGAACCAAAAACAAAATGTAATGAAATAAAATGTCATCATGATAAATCTAAAGGTCTATGTGTAAATTCAAAGAACTAACTAAAGAGAATGGGGTAACTGCTGCTAGACAATAATTAATGTGAAAGATATTGGAGAGTTTTAGTATAGACTGCAAGTTCAAAGAGCCAACGGTATGATACAGCAATCAAAAAAATTAACACAAGATTAAATTGCATTCACTTACATACAGTGTCTAGATTTAGGAACATGACAACCCTACTATATTCCACCATAGACTATATCAGGAATATTTTTTCAATTCTAATAATATAACTTATAAACCTTAAAGAACTGCATGCTTTACATCCTTTTTTATGTTCAAAATCATAATGTAAATGTCAGCTATAATGATAATTGTTCTGGGTGCCACATTTGAGGAAGAATATTTTTAAAGTAATGCATACCAAGAAGAGGTTAAATAGACTAATTGCAGAACTGAAGACTCTACCATTTAAGAAATGGTTGAGGACTTAGTGAAATATAGTTTAGAAAAGAGAAAACTTGAAGAAATCTGAGTCATCTTCAATTACTTATAAAGCTGACAGGCAGAAGAAATATTAGAGTATTTCTATTTCGGTCTAGGGATTGAGAACTACAAGCAATGGGAAGAAGCTACACCGAAACACATTTTAGATCAATAGTAGGTAACACTTTTTAATAATCAGAGTTAGCCAAAGGAATAAATTCTCTCAGAAAGTACAGAGTATAGGAGGGCAATTGGAAGATTATATTAGGCTTTTGTAAATTTTGCAAAATTTACAGCAAAATAATTCAACAACAAAATAGAATAAAAATTATTTGTATAAAATTTATGGCAAAAGCACTTTCAGTGGGTGATTGTGGGGCACAGTCAATGAAGTAGAGGGCTATGGGAAATATTATCTTATATCTGTGATGATGCTAAAAGCTATCACTGGTTGGGTAAGAACAGGCATAAAAGAAACAAATCACCTAGTAATCTGGTACACTATAGGAGTATATGCTTTTTATCCTCTTAGTGGAAAGTTCCTTATAGAAGGCAGGTTTTAGGATTAAATTATGGGAAGACCAAATAAGAAAATATGTTAAAAGGGGGGATAATGGAACTCTGGATCCAAATCAGTAGACCATAGTCAAATTTAACCACTTACTTTCTTAATGTCATTTAAAACAAGTTTAGAATAAAAAAGTTTCTACACATAAACAAGATTAAAATAGACAATCTGAGCATGCAGATTGCCCTTTTATTTATCTGAAATGTTATAGAGAGGATTACTATTCAGACTAATGTTTTAAACCTTTTTTGGAGTTGTGGACATCCTGGGAAATCCGGTAAAGCCTATGGGCAATTTTTAAGAATAATAATTTTAAATAATTGAAGAAAATGCTAAATTTCAAGCAAAGTTTAGCAAAAAATAAAGATGTAATTGTTTTCATTTTAAGTCCAAGACCTCCTGTAATAAGTCCATGGACCTTTGGGGATCCAAAGACTCTGCATTATAAACTCCTAGTTCAGATAAAGGTTTATCTAAATAATCTTTATTGTTCCATCCAACTCTAAAATTCTGAAAATATCAAATCAATAAGCACACACAACTTATCCAATACTGAATGAAATTTATTAAACACCCACTTTAAAAAAATGATCCACTGATCTTTTTTGTTTTTAAGTAAATCTTACCTGTTTCAGAAATTCAAAATTTTGTTCTAAAAGGTGAATTAAAGATGAACATTCTCCAGTTATCTTTAGGCAAACTTCGCAAACACACAGAATTTGCAAGCTTAGTGTGACAAGCTCCTCTTCCCAAAAAACAGGGTAACGCAAAAGACTGAAAAATAATTCTTGAAGAAATAGTGTCACTTCCGTTGTCTGTACCAAATCCTTTACCTGTCACCAAAATAATAACAATTATTAAATCAAAATTAAATATTGCAGAATAATATGCACCAAGAGCATAAATTAAACATTTTGAAAAATCTTTATGAACCATTTAGGGATCTAAAAGAGAGGAAAAAGCCAGCTAAAGAAAATACTGGGGACAGCTAGGTGGCTCAATGAATAGAGCAGCAACCCTTAAGTCAGTAAGACCTGAGTTCAAATATGAGCTTAGACACTTAACATGTCCTAGCTGTGTGATCTTGGGCAAGTCATTTAACCCCAATTGCCTGGGGAGGAGGGTGGAGAAAGATTTTTGTTCATTTTTTTAAAATTGAACTTTAAAAAAAAAACTTAGCACAAGCTAAAAGTTATACAGTTACATTTTCTGTTTTTTGTAAGTGACCTGGATATATGCTATGTTAGCATATGTTCTATTTTAACATATATTCTATGTCATCACTACCAGCTATATAACACATTCAATTGGTTTAATTTCTATGGTCTCTGGAAATACACAACTAGTCAGGATAAACTAAACATTAATACCAGCACAGTCAAAAATGTTCAATAAAGGGTTGGTTTGACCTGTCCAAATTACTTTTGCTCTATGTTTTTTTTTGTTTTGTTTTGTTTTAGGATTCAACACAGGTATCTCGTGGCAATTTCTCAGTCTGTTATTCTAATACACCATTAAATACTTTGTCTGCAAACAATTGGCTCTAACATTCTCAAGTCAAAGCATCATTTCTCAACTTGGCAGAGACAGTGGAAAACTACTCAAATGGAAGAGTGTCTTCTCAACAGGCTACTATAATGTTAGAGGGGAAGGACCTGGTGCTCTTGAAAATTCCAATTCAATTCAAGCCCAGCTGTTCTGATCAAAATTCTGGAGCTGGAATTAAGGATAAGGTCCTGATCTCAGCCATGTTGGCATTTATTCCCAGAGATTAAAAACAATGTGCCATCTGCTTCAATCAGGAGTCTTGTGTCTACTAATTGCATCAAGAGGAAAGACTACAGTTGACCAGCTGTACCTTTCACCAGTGGCTACTACTGTAATAACCCACCATGACCAGTAAGTGTTTCAAAGTGAAAGCATTATAAAGAACTACATTAGTTCCTAGAGAACAGAATGACATTAAAAGGATTGGGTTAGGGTAGCCAAAAGAAAATCTTATATTTTGAAAAGTGAACAATCTCATGCCTAAATTCTTTTCCAATTTTGCAAAACATTTAGTTAATAAAGTCAAAAGAAAGATACAAAAATAAACTTAAGTCTCATAGTTAATTTAACAGAATATTTGTATGGTCATCTGAGAATTTTATGGCCCCAAAAAATAAAACAAACGCATGGTAAAATTTTGCTAATAAAAAGTGACTATAGTGCAATTTTCTTAATAAAAAACACCTATTAGAGTATTTTCAGCCAAGATTATCTCCAAAATTCATAAATAATTTTAGAAAAATCGGAAATCTATTCCATAATAGCCGACAACTATCAATGTAGCAAAAGTATCAATATGCTAAGAAACCCATTAAATAAGAAATGTAATAAGCATTTACTCAGCTCTTATGACATGGGAAATACTTGAAATTTACCCATTCATACTCTCCTATGATATTTTCTGCTACTTTTTTAGCCCAACAAACAACGTGAATCCCCAAGTTAACATTAGTGCTTTTCAAACTTCCATCAGCATTTCAAAAAATAAGCATAAAGGGAAAACAGTTAAGCAAATTTAATACTTTGTTTCTCTAAGAACATATCTGAAAGACCAGCCAATGTGGGGAAATCAAATTCATATTGAAAAAGAACAAGAGGGTTGAAAAATAAGTTAAAATTAATGACAAAATTTAACAGGAACAAATACAATGTGCTGTGTATTTTAAGTTTAAATATCCCATGAGTGGACAATGGCTTAGGTGGTATTTATTTGAAAGACAAGCATTTTAGTTGATTACAAGTTCACTGATGCCCAATAAAGCCATGGAACTCATGTGAAACTGAGACTTTACTAACAGAAGTACCAATACTAACATAGATAAACACCCTGATCTTATTCACCACTGATCATCCCCTTTCCAGAGTATCTGTATAATTTCTCAGTCTCACACTTTGAAGAGACACTGACAATGAAGATCAGCCAACAGGGGACAACTAAGCTATTAAAAGATCTCAAAACCAAATTATTAAAAAAAAACCTCCCCCAAAAAGGGGCAGTTAGAAGAACCTAATCTGATTAATTTGGAAAAGCAAACAAATATTTTGAGTATTATTAGTAGAGTCTTCAAATACTATTAAAAAAAAAAACAAACCAGAAGAGTGAATATATTTTTTCGACATTGCTTCTGAAGACAAAACTAAATATAAGTTATATGAAGATAATTGGCTATTGTTATTTTTTAATTCAAAATAAAAACTTAAAAAAAAAAAAAAGGAAATGGTATACTACCCAAATTAGTACGCTCTTAATCATGGGGTACTGGAATCAAGAAAGACACTGGACTAGAAGAACAGCAAGATTCCATCTAGCTCCAGTGGTTCTATAAAAGCTTTGCATAGAAATGGTTTTATTTGATCATGTCATTCATTAAGCTCTCTTCCCAATATGATATATTTACAAAATGGGCCAAACACCAAGCCCTATTTTTTGGGAGTTACTCAGAAATCTAACACAGCAAACAACCAAAGAACATTCAAATATATTTCATACAAAATATATATTCAAACAAAAGTATATGGATGAGTGAGTTCCAAAAAATCAAAAAGTGAAGAGGACACTATACAAGAAAAGACAAATTATTTTTAACAATGTCAAATTCTGAATTCTGAGAGTACTTTTATTTTTCTAAGACTATTAGAGTCTGGAGAATATTTCCCAGGAGTCTACTTCTCTTGGGACTGTCAGTCATTTGTTTGAAAAAGCTTGTGAAAGGAAAGGCACAGCTATATTACCTAATGATACAGGATATGCGAAGAGAAAGGATAGGTGCTTAAATGCTTCAATAAATAAACTATTTCTTCCATGAAATTTTCTGCTGCCTTATAAAAAAGGGAAAAAAAACAAAAATTTTAGTCCATCTAGCAATATGGACAAAGAAGTAAAAATCACGCTTACTCAAGATCCTCTGTATTTACTTCAGATACAAAACAAATATTTTGGGAAAGATACAAGATAATTAATTTTAATTAACTCTGCTTTGACAATTATAGGAAAGCCTTTTAACTAGAAACGACAAATGGAAGAAAGATTCATTCTAGTCACTTGCTTAATGTAAACTTAAACATAGGTCACATGTGATATCAAATGATCACTCTTTTAAAAAAGAATAAAGTGCTGCTTTCATTAGTCAAATAAGATGGCTTTTAAATAAATTCCAAAGAGGAAACACAAGTTTATGAGCTACACTAGGAAGCATTATCACTACACAGCAACCCTTATGTATCGAGAAATTCTAATTGCTAAATTTCTATGAATACTTTGGATTTTTCCAGACTGAAGCATGTAATTATTTCTAACATAATTTTGCTTTTTATTTTTATTTATTGACATACTTTAACACAACAGACATTTTGAAATTTTATGTCTATAAATACTACAAACTCCAATTTTTCAGATCACAACCTACCCATACCTGCTCTCCTGTAGGACACATTCCTTCCCTAAGCTTTGCTATGGAGAGTTGGTTGAAACTATGCAATTGGCTGGGGACTCTCATGTTCTCCTAACTTTGGAATGATATCAATAGAGCATGTGGGTTTTCCAGAAATTCTCCCTTGTTCTCACTGCAAGACTAATTCATCTTTTTTTTTTCCAAAATCATATATGTCTTCAAAATATTTTACAATTCAATATATTTTACAGTGTTTCCTATATATTTCTAGGTTGTTCTTTGTTATACATACTACCCCAACAATACATTTCCATCTCCTTTTAAGTAACCCACAACTTCAACTCTCCAGACAGCAGTGGAAGGCCATAAGAGTAAAAAAAGAAAGGTCTTTGTTCAAGCAACAACCCTATAGTTTTTTAAAAGAACTCTGTTAAAAGCATTTCTATAGTGCCTAGTATGTGCCAGGCACTGTGCTACATATTTTACAAATATGTCATTTGAGAAAGATTTTAGTACTCCTATAGTAAATGAAATAAAAATATACAAGAAATTAAAATCTTAAATAGCATGGTATTAAAACTACTCTGGGTAGATAAATGGGGAAAAAAATGAAAGAAAAAGCAGGGATTATCTTTCTATCCCAAATACACATGGAACAAACACAAAAACTGATTATTCTGGTGCACATATAAGTTAAAAATCAACTCAAAATTCTAGATTGTGAGCACCCAAAAAACAGGATCTCTTTTGCCTTTCTTTGTATACCCCATCTTCAGCATAGTGCCTGGCACATAGCAAACACTTAAGAAATGCATTTGATTGATTATAGTGCTATAATGCATGCATAATGTGAGTGATAAAGAAGAAAAGTCTTACCTGTAAATATGGAACCAATTCACAAAACATCTGAAGGATATGTTTTTCCAATAATGAGGGTTTGTCTTTATCACAAGAATCCAGAGGTTGGAGCAATACTTTAAGCAAGCCCATTCTCAATTTTGAATACTCCTGTAACTGAGATGGCTCACAATATAAGTAACGAAGAAAAGGGGCCATTACAGAGATGCAGGAAATCTCTGACCTGCAATAAAAATAATGCATTAATATTATTCTAGGCAGTCACTCAATATTTACTGAATATTTATGTGCAAAGTATTGCATATCACAGTCTAATAAAAACCAAGAAAAAGAAGCTCTTGCAATAAACTTTATGAAAGAACAAATTCAAGTGGATTATGCTTTGTAACTTGACATCAAGAAATGGATATCACAGTACAAATAAATCTAACCTAACATCATTAACTTGTGATTTTGATATGGATAGAGTTTGGGACTGAGATTTTTATTACTATAGGAAAATCTGTAAACTCTCTATTAAGGTAGGTCAACACCTTATCAACAAGTTATACTCTCAAAGAGCTGCTACAGCACTGACAAGTAATTTAGAAAAGGTCTCAAAGCCAGTAGTGGGAAATGAACACAGGTCTTCATAGGATGTGACGCTAGCTCTCAATTCACAATGCCATAAAGTCTTTCATGATTAAAAGTGAAATGTTTCAAAGAGAAAGTAGTTCCTTGATGCTGAATGAAATGAGCAGAATTAGGATAACATTATACAGAGAAGCAGCAGCATTGTGTGGATGAACAACGTCAATAGATTTTGCTCTTCTCAATAAAATGTTCTAAGACAATTCCAAAAGACCCATACTTGAAAATGCTATCGACATGCAGAGAAAGAATTATGGAGTTTAAATATGGATTGACACACCATATTTTCATTTTTTTGTTGTTGTTGTTGCTGGGTTTTTTTTCCTTTCTGGTGGTTTTTTCCTTTTGTTCTTATTCTTCTTTTACAACATGACTAAAGTGGAAGCATGTTTAATATAATTGTACATGTATAATCTATACCAGATTGATTGCCATCTTGGAAAGGGTAGAGGGGAAAGAGGGAAAAATACTATAAAAGTAAAAGTTGAAGGCTAATAAATAATTAAAAAAAAACTAATAAAAAGAAAATGTAGTTCCCAAGAAAGGAAGAAACAAAAATGATGCTGTAAAGACATCTTACAACTTTAAATTTAGGATTCAGTTATTACAATCTGTGAATAATGTTACTAAAAATAAAAGTGATCAGGGAAAATTTATGAAGACTACATTTATTAATTATAAAGTATAGCAACCAACTTTTTTAGTATCATCCCTTATTCACCACGTATTCAGTATTCACCATGACCTATTCAGACTTGGATTTCTCATTTGAAAAATAGGAGTAATACTTATGTCATCTGAAAGAAAGGGTTAGATGAACCTTAAAGTGTGACAGAAAGTCATTGCCCCTGGAATGTTATCCAGCTGACCCTTGTGGCCATTGAACTTCACAACTAGGGGCAGCCAGGTGGCGCAGTGGTTAGAGCACCAGCTCTGAAGTCAGGAGGACCCGAGTTCAAATCTGATCTCAGACACTTAACACTTCCTGGCTGTGTGACCCTGGGCAAGTCACACAATTGCCTTAAAAAAAAAAAAAAAAAGAACTTCACAACTAGTCACTTCTCAACCTCTTCCAATTTGACTTTTTTAACTAATACCTTTTAATTTAAACCATTCTCTCAAAGACTAAGAATGATATTAATTATTAGGCACAATTTCCTTTTCTAATTCTTCAACTTTCTTGACTTTTCTGGGGAATGTGATACTTGGGAACGCTCCTCTTATTATGTAATGTCTCTCTCAGACACTTTTTTTTTTTCCTGATCCAACTGTCTTCTGCATCTCATTCTGTTCCATCGCTTTCTTCTTGGGCATCTTTGATGGATTATCATCCCCATCCTAATGGCTCTACCGAAGCACAAGGGCTCTTCCATTCTCTCACTTTATATTGTCTCTCTGGGTGATTTCACTGCCATCACAATGCAAAGGACGCCAAAATAAACATTGTTAGCCATCAACTCTCTCCTGTGCTCTAACCCTCCACTTTCTGGATAAAATGGTCTACACAATATTCTACCTCCTGCCTGCTTCTGTGGCTGTGACTATATTCCAGAATGTGACTCAATCTGGGGTGTTTGGGGCAGAGATACTGCAATGACTTCCTATGTCCTTCTCCCCTCATTTTCCAGGAAACTGAGGCAAACAAGGTAAAGTGACTTGCCTAGGATCACACTGCTAGTTCGTGTTTGAGGCCAGATTTGAACCCAGGACAATGAGTCTTTTCCAGCATCACCAGGTACCCATCTCCATATATCTACCATTTGGATTCTGGACTCCCCTTCAATCATCAGAAGGGCCAGATCCTAGTGACTGGACCAAATCTAAAACTATTATAACGTGGCAATCACCAAAACTATGTGGTACTGGCTAAGAAACAGAGTGAACTGTGTGTGAAACACAGGAGTAAGTGAGCATAGTATTCCCCTGTCTGAGAAACCCACAGCCTCCAGCTTGTGGGAGAAGAACTGCTGGGAAAACTGGAAAAGAGAATGGCAGAAACTGGGCAAAGGCCAAGCTCTCACAGCACATGCCAAAATAAGGTCAAAATGCATCCTGATTCAGACATAAAGGGTGATGCTAGAAGCAAATCAGGAGAGCAAGGAAGAGCTACCTGTCAGATCCATGGAGAAGGGAAGATTTATGGCCCAAGAGGACACTGCATTGTGAAATGCAAAATGGCCAATATTCTGATTACATTAAATTAAAAAGGGTTTATGCCTAAAAGGCTATAAAACTATGCTTACTCTTTGACCAAATGATACCATACTAGGCACATGTGGCAAAAGAGAATTTAAAAAAGAAAAATTACCTATATACACAAAAATATTTATAGTGATCCTTTTCTCAAGTCAAGGAAGTGGAAGTTGAAAAAATGTCTATTAATTGGGGAATGGTTAAATAAGTTCCAGTATGTGAATATGATGGAATATTATTATTCTGTAAGAAATGATGAGCATGATACTCTCAGAAAAATCTGGAAAGCCCTCCATGAAAGCTCATGTAAAGTCAAAGTCAAATGGAGGGAGGGAGGGAGAGAGAGAGAAGGAAAGAAGGAGTGAGGAAGGGAAGAAAGGAGGGACAGAGAGAGGGAGGGAAGGAAGGAGGGAGGGAGAGAGAGAAGGAGGGAAAGAGGGAGGGAAGAAAGGGGGTAGGGAGGGAGAGAAAGAACAGGCAGATTTCAGAAAAACCTGGAAAGATTTATATGAACTTTATATAAACTTTGAAGTCTGAATACCGATTAAAGCAAAGTATTTTCACTTTTTTGTGTGCTTGGGGTTTTTTATTTCCTTCATGATTTTTCTATTTTGTTCTGATTCTTCTTTCACAAAATGACTAATGTAGAAATGTGATTAATATGATTGTTCATGTATAACTTATATCATACTATTTCTTGAGGTACAGGAAAGGGAGCACCAGAGGGAGAAAAATTTAGAACTCAAGACCTTATATAAGTTAATGTTGAAAACTTAATTTTTTTTAAGAAGGGCTACATCCAGCCAAAAGGTTTTTATGACTTTACCAGTTCTTAGTACTCTCCTTCATCCAAATTATTTTCCATATATTTTATATTTATATATGGGTATAAATAGAAGAAAAAGTGTCACAAACACAGACACAGAGAGCTGACCTTGAATATTTGAAGACCTCATTCAAATGCTACCTTTGATCCACATAGTCTGTGTGGTTCTGAGCAAGCAAAACTCAACATTTTAAGCATAGTCTAAGACTATGTTTACAAAAGGAAGTCCTGTTCAATATAGAGGGAGATGTTAACTAAACCAATGAAATCAGAGCATTAATCCTTATCCCTTAATGTGTAAACCAGAAGAATGTAAGGTGCTTGAGGACAGTAATTATTTCATCATATAGAGCCTGGCAAATAAGAGGCTCTTAATTGTTGAATAAAATGTTGCATAAAGTAGCTTAGACAAAAGCTACACCTTCACCTTGGAACTGCTGCATGCTGAGAGATTCAATATGTCTGTTTAGGGCACAATTCTGTAGACTCAGTCTACAGAATGTCATTAGTATCCCTCCCTGGAAGAGAAAAGAACTAACAAATCTTTCCATTTTAATACCTTCACATTATGCTTGATCTAAATCAATCCAGTTACTCAAAGCTATTCAATACTTTTACACATTTTAGACCACCCACTACAATGACCACACAAAAAGTTTAAAGTGCTCTACAATCTTCAAAAGTTAGTGCTGAAAAGTCAGTAGTGACTTTAAAACATTAAAGCACCAAGAGACTAAGTGAATAAACGTTAACATCTAAAAATTATCAAATGAGGAAGATACATACTCATCCCCGCCAGAAAGACTAAACATCGGTTACATTTATGAATTGTCTAAGTCAGCAAAGTCTTAGCTCTTCATTTCTCCAGGCACTTATTGCAGGTTCAATAGCCTCACTACTGCCATTGTACAAAATAAAAAGGGCTCGTTGATCATGCAGTGATCAGATCAAGTATTTTCTATTTTTCAAAATGAATAGTGCATAAAAAAGACAGCATTAAGGAGAGCACACATAATTCCATACATGTATAATCAACAGAATAAGAATCCTCATTACACCAACAGTAGTCAAGGACAACTTAACTGCTTTCTTTTGTCTGAAAAGCTAACGGTGAAATGAAAGGCTAATATAATAAAATAAATTAAGAGGCTGCTGAGATCTTCTTATAGAAGCAGAATAACAAATATATCCTTAACTATGATGTGTTATTTTAAATTGTCCTTACTTGATTTCTCCTGATTTTAAATATAACATCCTTTACTTACATTCATCTCACACAAGTATAATTCCGTATGAGTGGAGAAAAATAAAACAGACATAAAGGATTAGAACATCAAACTTCAATATCAGTATTTTCAAAATGTGGTTGTGCTTAAAGGCACATATACATTCCTTCTTATTCTTTTTTGACATCTAAAATTTAAATAGTGATAAAATTGTAAACTGCTAGGATGCACATAATTTTTAAAGCTACTGCTTTTCCTCTACTGAGGAACTATTACCATTTTATTTTGCCTAGAGTTTGTCTGTACACAGATATTTCATGTTATCTCCTCCACCAGACTAAGAGCTCCTTGATGTCAAAAAATAGCTTGTTGTTCTTTGTGCAACCAATTCTTAGTATGCTGCCCAGAACAGAGCAGAAATTCAAAAAATGCTCACTTACTGATTTTAAGGTTTGCAAAGCTCCTTACAAATTTCATCTCATTTGATCCTCACAACAACCCTGGGAAGCAGATGCTATTATTAGTCCCATTTTAGAACTGAGGAAACTAAGGCACAAAGCAGTTAAGAGACTTAAGCAGGGTAACATAACTGGTATGTATCTGAAACTGGAATGAACCTCAAGTTCAGTGTATTCTCTCCACTGCACCACCTAGCTGTCTAGATAACAAAGCTATGAATCAGGAAACTGGTGTGGTCCTAACTCTGTAACTTACTAGTTTGAAAGAGGTATATATGAAAATGAGTATGCTCTTCAAGAAAAAAAAAATTTAATTTAATTTAATTTAATTTAAATATATAAATATAAAATATATATATATATGTAAATCAAGCTTGTTTTTTTCTTAGTTTTGGTTAAAAAAAACCACCCATTAAAAAAAATTCACCTAGTATAAAATATAATCTGATAGCTATATAAAAATTACCAATTATATTAAGGACTGAGCTTTTTAATCTAAATAAGTCAATCAACAGATCTCAATGAGTATTTCAGGGAATTTAATTTAAAATCCTAGTGACTTTAAAAGAGTGCTAGAATAATTATTTAAGTATTTAGATTTTGAAGCTTAACCAAACAATAACACTGTCAAATTGTTAGGATTCTTACAAGGACCTAAGTCAGTACTTAATTCTCTAGATCAGAGTTTACATCTTTAAAGGAGTTCACTCATTAGTTCCTTAAGGAGTCCCACAAGCCCAGGGAGTACATACAAACCCATTCTCTGGGAGGACATAAGGAGCCAACATTGAGTGGGGAAGTCAGTCTGATGTGAGTCAAGGGGAGAACTTCACGGAAGCTTGAGGAGATTCAGAGCCAGGATTCAGTGGGGAGATTCGCAAGTCCAGGAGATTCACAAGTCTAAAGGAAAAGCCTGCTCATAGACTTCCAGGAGATTCACATCTAGGACTGAATTCTGGGAAACCACAATCCCACACTCTTGGAGGCAGAGTCAGATTCATTCCCACGTCTCCCTTCGTGCTGCCTGGAGGCTTTGGATTCAGAGGGAGCTGGAGACACAAGCTGGCTGGAGAAGCCGCCCAAGTAAAATCTGCCCCTAAGACAACGATTACGATTTAGAGAAACAGATCATGGCATTTTGGCGCCCACAACATGGGGCAAGGACTTTTGCTTATCCTGACTAGGACTGATTCTGAGCCCTTCAGAGGAGCTAGCCTGGACTTTATATTTTGATGCCCGAACAGGGACAGACACGATCCTGATTCTAGTGGGAAAGCCTCCAATCCAGATCTCAGTGGAAAAGTCTCTCTGATCCAGAAATTTGGGTAACAAGGAAATTTTGTTAAAGAGCTAAAGTAGAATTTCAACAAAATGGAGCAAATGTTTAGAAAACAGCCTTCTGTTTCTTTTCAAGGAAAATGTTTAGAGAGCATTGTCAAGGTTATGAAAATCCAAGGATTGATTATAATTTTGGAGATCACTGAACTTTTAAAAACTGTAGAGCACACATCTCCTTGGTTCTCCAAGGAAAAAGAATTGGATCTAGATGAGTGGAAATTAGTAGTTGAGAAACTAGGTGAACACTACAATTCCAAACCAAACTTAATTTCCAAAGATACACTTCATACCTACAATTTAATCCAAGTGGCTTTAAAAAGTGTTAGACTAAAGAAAAGGAAGAAAGAACAGGAGGGAGAGAATCCAACTAAATTAGGTGAGAAGAATGAGTCAGATAACAGTGAAGTTAAATACAATTCTGAGCAACAGGAGCATTTCCCATCTCCTCCCTCAATTAACCCTTTAGGGATAGAACGATAAGGAGGAGAAGAAGAGGCAGTGACACAAACTGAATCTCCTGTGAAGCAGCCTATGACAAGATTAGAAAAAGCATTGGTTAAAGCTAAGAGAGAAGCATAGAATGTAAGTGATTTTATAGATGCATACCCAGCTTGACTCTTCAGGTCAAAAAAAGAGAAGATATACTCCTTTTGATTGGAATAAAATTAAAGATCTGAAAAAAGCTTGCACTCTTTATGGGGCTACATCCTCTTATGTTAAGATGTTATTAGATAATTTGGCTTATGAAATCCTAACCCCAAATGATTGGAAATCCATACCAAGGACATGTTTAGAATCTGTACAAAACTTGTTGTGGCTTTCGGAGAATCATGAATTATGCTGTATTCAAGTCAGACACAATAGGGAAACAGGAGTTAACACACAATTCACTTTTGACCAACTAGCAGGTGAAGGTCAGTATGGAGAGAATTCAAAACAGATTGATAATCCCATAACAATGTAAGCAAATTTCTAAGGCTGAAATAAAAGCTTGGGGTTCCCTCCCTGGACAGAAAGATCGGGGAGAGGCTTTCACAAAAATAGAGCAAGGTCCCAATGAACCTTTTGCGGATTTTGTGGGATGTCTGCAAACTGCTGTCAAAAGAACTATTGGAGAGAATGTAGCTACAGAAATAATGACCAGACACTTGGCTATGGAAAATGCCAATGAACTTTGCAAGAGAATTATATGGGGACTAAACAAAGATGCTCCTTTAGAGGAGATCTTAAGACGCTGTGCTACAGTGGGCACAAATGCTT
This sequence comes from Sminthopsis crassicaudata, assembly GCF_048593235.1. Lineage (NCBI taxonomy): Eukaryota > Metazoa > Chordata > Mammalia > Dasyuromorphia > Dasyuridae > Sminthopsis > Sminthopsis crassicaudata. Next base: position 532,301,475 of record NC_133617.1, on the reverse strand, counting down.
ATTATACTCAGACTATGATGAACATGGAAAGACAGAGTCCCTCCTGGCTAGGGATTCTAGAGAAACTCGTTGATGTTTTCAATGTGGAAAAGTTGGACATCTAAGAGCTCAATGTAAATATGGAGATAGAGTGAGAAGACAGGCTGAGAGAAGACCTAAAACTCTATGTCCAAAATGCCACAAGGGCTTCCACTGGGCCTCCAGATGTAGAATGATCCAGGGAAATGAGAGATGGAGCCCAGCTCCAAGATAGCAATCAAAAGATAGGTGGGGCATGATGGCAGCTGAGGTTACACCCAAAGAGCCTTTAGAAGGTCAGGACTCTGATTTGATCAACCAGCAGAAAAGCAATCACATGGCAAAAAGGGATTACCTGATCAGTCAGACAAAAAGCAATCAGAGAGCAGAAATGATTACACTTGGGGAGAATACGGGCCTTTTAAACCAACAGGGCAGTGTCCAGTGCAAACAACTCCAATGTAATTGCCAGATGATTAGAAGAGATTTAGAAAGTGGTAAATAGAAGGAAATTAGATAGGTTAACTGCCTGGGAGAGAGGGTTTGCTTGTAATTTTTACAGACAAAGAAGGAAACAGATGGGTGGCAACAAGCATCTGGAGAGAGATAGAAAAATAGAAAAAACCTCAAAACAAAGGAGAAGATCTAAGAAACATCTGACACTTAAAGAGCATGGCTGATAAGGAGATTGTTAAACACTTTAAAATCAGCAGGAATCACTGGATTCCTTAACACAAGATGAGACTATTATAGGACTTTAAAACTTGCAGGAATTATTGGATTCCTGGCACATGAACTAATGGACAATGGATTCCTTTTGGACTATTTCTAGGACTTACAGATATGTTCCTCATGTATTATGTTATTATGTGCTTATGTAATCTATGTAATTATGTGTAATATCTCCCATATTGATGGATTTGTGTATACCTGTTTCAAGGTCATGACCACCCTATGTTCTAAATCAAAAGAAAGGGGGAGATGTTAGGATTCTTACAAGGTGCTAAGTGGGTACTTAACAATTCTCTAGTTCAGAGTTCACACCGTTAAAGGAGTTAGATCATTGGTTCCTTAAGAAGTACCCACAAACCCATTCTCTGGAAGGATATATGGAGCCAACATTGAGTGGGGAAATCAGTTTGATTTGAGTCAAGGAGAAGACTTCCTGGGAGAACTTCAAGGAAGCTCAAGGAGATTCAGAGCCAGGATTCACTGGATTCACAAGTCCAGGAGATTCACAAGTCTAAAGGAAAAGCCTGCTCATGGACTTCCAGGAGATTCACATCTAGGATTGAATTCTGGGAAACCATAATCCCACACTCTCGGAGGCAGAGTCAGATTCATTCCATTTTCTACCTTGGTGCTGGCTGGAGGCTTTGGATTCAGAGGGAGCTAGAGACTGAAGCTGGCTGGAGACATTCTGACAGGAACTAAAGTCAAGGCTGCCTCCAAAAGCCCCCCAAGAAAATCTGCCCCCAAGACAATGATTACGATTTAGAGAAACAGATCATTGCATCAAATGAAACAGTGCAAAAAATAAAGCAATATACTTCTGTAATTCAATCTAAAAGAGAATAATGAATGAAGAGGGACTGCAGAATAAGCACTTATATACTGTTCATGGGAGTGTAATTGATCTGGCCATTCTGGAAAGCAATTTGGAATTATACTTTTTTTTTTTAAGTGAATAAAATGTCCACATCCCAGAACCAGAGATAATGCTGCTATAGCTGGAAGAAGTCTAAAGGAGAGTAAAAAAAGATCATGTATACATCAAAATTCTTAAAGAAGCATTTTTAAACTGGCATTGAACTAAAAACAAAGTCAATGCCTGGGGAATGCAATGGAACAGAACTGTGCTGTACAAAACAAAGAATATGAAAAATTCAGAGAAGCATAGAGAAAAAATGACCCAGCATAAAGTGAAGGCAGCAAAGCCATAAAAACAATATATATAATGACAACAAGGCAGAAGAAAAGGGACAAAGGAAATGGGAAGAAGAAGGGTACCAAGGACAGACTGGGGGGAAAAATTTCTTCATTCCATCCTTTGAAATGGTGAAGAATCATTTTGCTGAAGTGCCCCACCAAACTCATTTATATTTTATTTTTGTTATATGGGATACTGGATATACATGGCCATATTTGCAAATGAAAGAGGCATAAAAAGAAAAGATCAAAAGACAGCAATAAAAATTAGTTTAAATTCTTATCAAAGCAAAACCAACACTACAAACTAAAAGTTTAATAACTTTTTTTTAATTTTAATAAATTTAATAAATAATTTTAATAAATTAGTCCTAACCTGGTCCTTAAATTAAGAAAAAAGAAAGTTAAAATGAAAACTGGTTAACAAAACAAAGATTCTTAATTTAGAGTTGTGATGTAGATAAGGGTTTCTTAAACTTTTTTCCAGTCACAATTCCTCTTCACCTGGGAAATTTTTATGTGACCCCAAGTATATATGCATATAAAATCGGTATAAAAACCAAACATTTACTGATAACAAATCATAATTTCATAGCTTCCACATTCAGTGATAGGACCCAACATTTACGAAGCTCTGACATACATAACTTTCAAATGTAAAGGCTGTTTGTTAAATAGGGACTTTTAATAGAAGTTTATTAAAACAATTAGTAATCTCCCTTATAAACTACTTTGAAATTAACTATTTATATATATTTGTAGTTGTTTGCTTCACATTTATTACATACATAGATATACATATACACAAACACACATTTATACTTGTTTCCACCATTAAAGTGTACTGGAGAGTATGGAGTGTTTCAATCCCTACTTGTACTCCTGTTACATAGCATATAGTAGGCGTTTTTAAAATGTTTGTTGATTATTATGACAGATTTGGTTGTTCTCAAAGGTTCAGTGATCCAAGGCAATCCCAATAAACTTTGGATGGAAATCTCTATCCACATTCAGAGAGAGAACTATGGAGACTGAATGTAAATCAATACATGATATGTTCACCTTTTTTTTTCCTTCTGGTTTTTTTTTTCCCCTCTCATGGCTTTTCCCTTTTGTTCTGATTTTTTCTCTTGCAAATTGATTCATAAGGAAATGTATTTTTAAAATGAATGTACATATATAATCGAAAACAAGTTTTTTACATGTAACTAGAGAAAATAATCTTTTTTTTTTTTTTTAAAGTATGTTGACTGAATGACTTATCTTTGGTCAGCAACTCCTACTACTATTGGGAGACTATCATCATTTACTGCTAGGAGTCATCTAATTAGCTGTTAATTCTGAGGTAACTTAGACACTTAAAATCAGACTACATGATCAATTGAAAATACTAAGTATGGCCAAAGAATCAGTAATCTAAATAATCTTATTCAAAAAAAAATTGGAAAACTTATGATATTATTGCATGGAGGGGGAAATGTTGAAGATAGTGTAAGAAATATAATTAATCCAACACAGTGGCTACCATAGTTACCAAATACAACAGTGCTGATATTATATTATTGAGCTTAATTACTTAACAGAATATGGCCCAGGGCCTAGGTTCCTACAAACCAGTGAACCTCAGTAAAGTTAAAGCAATTGCACATACAGTAGTGAATTATTCCCTGAGCCCAGCTATGTGATCCAAACAATTCCGCTGAAAGAGACCTTGTAACTCTGGCAAAGGTTCAACCCAATGGCCCATTTCCAAGGAGCCAATATCTCACATGCATCTTCTAGTGGTTTACCAAAGATTTCAGTTCAACTTCCCCAATCAATTAACTAATGATTCATTTCTTTAATAGTGGCTTTCCCTGTGTTCAAAATTTCAACTATCAATGAGTTTGGGTTTTCTTCCCCTTATACTTAAGAAGAAACAGCAAAAACATTTTGCTTTTATTTTGCTTTTTTTTTTACCTCAAGTCAGACTATCTGTCAAGAACTAAAAGACAAGTTGCAAAGTAAATATTCAACAAATAAATATCATCCCTTCAAAAACACATTTCATTTTACCTTTCTGGGCACTGCTGAAAAAAAGCTGTAAGTTGTTGTAGAAGAACTGGCCAACAATCTGACCTATTTTCAAGCACAGTAATGAGCGGATGATGATGATGTCTGAAAAACAAAATTAAATTTTTAAATTAATTTATTTGGAAAATTCCTGAATATTTTCTCAATAAATATTAAGACCATACTTCTACGCACCATAATAAGTTCTAGAGATTCTGGAATACAAAGAAAGGCAAAAGCCAATTAGCTTACAATATAATATGGACAGACACCCCACAAAAGACAGCTGAAAAACAACATGAGGTTATTCTTTTTTATTAGTAGTAAAGCTTTTTTATTTTCAAAACATATAAATGGATAATTTTGAACTCCTTGCAAAACCTAGTGTTCCAAATTTTTTCCTGTCCTTCCCCCAACTCCTTCCCTAGATGGCAAATAATTCAATATATTTTAAATGTGCAATTCTTCTATATATATTTCCTCAATTATCATGCTGCAAAAGAAAAATCAGGTTAAAAAGGAAAAAAATTGATAAAAAACAAAATGAAAACAAACAACAAAAAAGGTGAAAGTATTGTCTTGTAATTCACATTCAGTTCCCAGTATTGTCTGAGTACAAATGGCTCTTTCCATCACAAAACCATTGGAAATGGCTTGAATCATCTCAATATTGAAAAGAACCACTAGATGACAAAGGTGATATTTTATCGACCTCAGACACTTTCTAGGTATGTGACCAAAAGCAAGTCAGTTAACCCTGCTTGTTTCCAAAAAACAAAACAAACTTTAAAAAAAAAAAAGTATGGTCTGATCTATTCTTAAGGAAAATCACTTTGATGGCTAAATATTGAAGGATGGACTGAAATGGAGAGAGACCTGAAGCAGGGAGACTAACCAGAATGATATTGGAACAATGTAAGGATGAACTGATATGGGCCTGAACCAATGGAAAGAAAAGGGGAATATATGAGAGGTAATACAAAAGGTAAAATAAAAACAACAAAAAATGGCAGCTGTTATGTGAGGTGGGAAAGAAAAAAAGTAAAGGAAGATTCATAAGCTGGAAGCCTGAGTGACTAGGCAGATAGTGAGACTTTTGACAGTGACAGAAACATTAGAAAGAGGAGAGAGTGGGGTACCTAAATATAAACAGTCATATCATAACTTAGAAAAACATGGAAGACGGTTTTTAGTGCACAGAAGAAAAATTCAAGATGCAATTAATAGAATCATAGAACAAAAAATGGATAATTTGGATATTTTTGCTTGTTGTTCAGTTATGTCAGGTCTTGTCCAATTCTTCATGATCCCATTTGGTGTTTTCTTAGCAAAAATTGTAAAATGGTTTGATACTTCCTTCTTCAGCTTATTTTACAGATGAATAATTTTGATTATATAAACAAGTCAAATGCAACTAAGATTAAAGGGTTAACTAGGGAAAAAAATCTTTACAGCAAATTGATCTGTTAAAGATCTTATTTCCCATATATATGTATTTGAAGAACTCATTCAAATTTATAAGAAAAAGAGCCATTCTTCAGTTGATAAAGGTCTATGGATAGGATAAATGGTCTATGGATATGAACAGGTTGTTCTCAAGAGAGAAAATGCAAACTAATCACAAAAAAACAACCTTTATAAATACAAATGACCAATGATGAAACATGTGAAAAGAAAATGGATATAGGATACAGAATGAGCCATATATTTTTTTACATTGCCATTGAGGAAATTAGATTTTGCTTGACTATTTGTTTGAAGAAATCTAATTTTTTTCTTTTTTTACAAGTAGGGAATGAAAATGAGAATACAAGAAAATCAATTTTTATTGAGACTGAAAAAAGTGAAAAAGGGAGGAGGAATCTATATATGCCAAATATTCATGCACTTATTAGTTTTACCTAATTGGTAAAACTAATTTTATTCTTTTCCAATTTTATTTTGTTCCAAAAGACTTTTCATAAAATAGAAGTAATCTGTGAATATTTGTAATGGGGGAAATCCACATATAAAAACTTTTTTAAAAATATAAAAAGAGAAAAAAGACTATTAGATTTGGCAATTAAAGAGATCACTGCACTTTGGTGAAAGCTTTTTCAGTGTAATAATGAGATTGGGAAGCCTGTATAAAAGACTATCTAAAGAATGAAAGGAAAGGAAGTAGAGATATTGATTGCAGACAAAGCACTAAATCACAAAACCAAGACAAGATACAGAATGATAGTTATTCAGAATGGAGAAGACATCAAGATTTTTGAAAATGCAAGAGAAAAAAAAAGTCATTGGAGTCATAGTTATGACTGTAGGTAAAAATGGATGAGTGACACAAAGGACATGATACACTGTGTGAACTGCTGAAAAAGATGAGATGGAATACAATCACTTGTATTCCCTAAAGGGGTTTTCTTTGAAAAGGAATAGTCATCTCTTAATGCAAGATAGGTGAAAGAGAAGAAAATGATCGAAGGTCTCTGAATAATTATGAGAAAGCTCTTGGTGAAAGGCTTCAAGTTTTAGTGAAATACCAGCCAAGGCTCTCCGCTGAAAAGGTGGTGAGAGAGGAAGCCTTATAGGAGAAGGATTAAGGAGGGATAAAAGCATTTAAAGAAGCTATGGGATACAGGAGGAGTTAGACGTAAAAGCCTTGCTGCTGTGAGAGCCCAGCTGAGTACAAAACATATGCATAACTATGTTTAGTCAGTGTGATTTTGTGAGTTACTGGTATGAAGAATGGCAGCAGATGGTGGGACTGACCCAAAGTGAGAATTCTCAGAGCAAGATCAGTGACTGAATAAGGAAGAAAAAGTAAAAGACTTTTAAGACTTAAGTCTTAAAAGACTTAAGAGAAAAAGACACTGTAAACTGAATTAGTTACTAGGGGATCAGGATAAGTAAGAAAGGAGGATGTAGCCAGTATAAGAAAATATGCTTCAGAAAGAACTGAGGGATGGAGGGACTGGATGTCACAGGGAGAACAGAGTTAAAAAGTTAAAGAGGGAATTAATTTGGAGAAAACAACTCTCTAGAAAAAGTAAACTTAGCTATCAAAGAAGAGCTAAAGAATTGTCTAGAGATAGACCTTAAGGCCTTACTGATTTCCCTGTTCAAGGAGAGCCCCACTCTTAGAGACTTCCTGCTCCAATAGGATGTTCTGATAAATAACTCCAGAGAAATGCATTATCCCACTGAAACTAGCCTGATCTTTGACCATTCTTAATACCTCAAAAGTAAAATGTTCTAACCATGAGGTTAATGCATTCTCCTCCAAAACACTTGACATTCTGTCCCTATTAATCAATTTTTCAAATAGAGAGTAAGATGAGCAGTCTCACCTCAAAAGCAGCCTAAGGCTGGGCCAAATCCTATTTATCTATCTCCCTCCTCTTGTTCTAAAATCAAGCAATTGACCATCAACTAATATTAACTTTTTTTTTTTAATATTCTAGCCCTCTGTCTTGAATTATTTGACTAGCAGTCAAAAGAACCAAAAGTAGGAGGAATCACTAAGGATTTCAGAATTGAACAATTTTCCCAACAACACTACAAGTCCCAATTCCTTACATTCTAACTAGCTATCTATCCTCCATGCCCTCCTTTGTCATCTCTGCTTCCTGGCTTCCTTCAAGTATCAGATAAAACAGCATCTTCTTCAAGAATCTTTTTACAATCCCTTTATTGCTAGTTCTATTCTTCTGATTATATTCATTTTATTCTGTCTATATCTTATTTGTACACAGTTGTTTGCATGTTATCCTCTCCATTAGATTCAGGACTCTTGGAAAACAGCATTTGTTTATGTTTTTCTCTGTATCTCCATCACTTAACACAAGGCTTGGCATATATTGAGTACTTAATAAATGTTGGCTAACTTAGTTTTAGAAGATAAAACAAGGACTTTCATATAAAACAAGACTGAGGCAAGCAAGCCCATGATCAAATACAAGGGGCACTCTATTTTACACGGTGGAGTAAAAAAAAAAAAAAAGCAGAGCTGTAACACACTCAAAGCCTTCCTTTTAAAAACCACAGTAAGTCCTGTTACATACTTTCTATTATTATGGTTTCAATTCATTATTAGTTCCACATGCTCAAGCAAATTGATGTGCTAAAACATAAAAGTGTGTCTCTTTTAGAATTCAGCGAAGTTAAAGCTTAGGAAAGGTAAGAGCAAAGAAAATGAAATGTAAAGGTGAGGATCTTTCAGATATCCTTAAATCACCCCACACCTTACAGGGGAATTGGAGACTAGGAGCAATATATTTGCATATGAAAAGACCAATAGCCACAGTAAATTGGCTAGCCAATACCTACCATTCCCTACCTACACATATCAAGATATTCATTTGCATAGACACAGAAGAGTATATTAGAGTTTAAGAAACTGAGGAACCCCCATATACCAAAGCTATTTGACAGTTACAGAGTAAATGGCCACAGTCTATTTATAGCCAAGCCAGCAAAGATGACTATTTGAGAAAATGTATTAGTTAGTGATCACAAGTTAAAATGAAGTCTCACTAAGGAGACCCAGTCCTAAAGAAGAAAGCTATGAAAAATAGAGATTAATAGGGAATTAAGACAAATTATATTTCTGATATGCTAATATATAACCAAGTTTACTAAAGCTGTTAACCTTTTCAAAAGGAGTAACTGCTAACATATGTACCAATAATGTTGCAGTTATGAACACTATTTTGCAGATGAAGAAACTGAGACAAATAAGAATTAATTCTAAGTGATTTACCCAGGATCACTTAAAAATGATTATCCAAAGCAGGATTTCAATTCAGATATTCCTGATTCCTAATAAAGACCTCTAGTATAGCCTAAGAAAAATCATTCCACATAATCTCTCAGGTTGGCTAATGGTGGCATTTATGACTCCTTAAATAAGAAATGCAATAAGAAGCATCACATCATAAAGATCACTCCAGGGCTTTAATGTAGATCATTTCCCATTCTACCTCCTCCAAAAAATGTGCAAATGTCTTGGTTATCAGCTAGATTTCCTGAATATACAAATTTGTTCAAATGAAGCCAGGGTCAATAAATAAGTGTGTGTGTGTGTGTGTGTGTGTGTGTGTGTGTGTGTGTGTGTGTGTGTGTGTGTATGTGTGTGTTTATATAAATTTACATAATATATATGTATGGGTGTGTATATATATATACATATATATATATGTTATATGAATGGGAATATTTAAGTGGGATTAGAAATATAAAATGATGAGTTTTGACTACATTATAATTCATCTGGCTATTCTGAAAATAGATGAGAGGATAGGTTTGAACTAGAGTTGCTATTCAGACAAAGGGCCTTGTTCCACTAGAGACTGGCATAATAGATTTTGTTTAGCATCACGGATGGATGCACATTTGACAGTAAATGGAACTGAATCAAACAAAAATTATCTATATTAAAGAGAAACATAGCCATCTGAATAACCAACATTCCCTAAAACTTTATGTCAGATGTGAGTTGTATGATTATGTGGAAAACAGACCCTTCAAAAATGAGTTTAGAAATCATAATCCTTAAGAAGGAAAGAAAAGGCTGGATTGAGAATAGTTTTCTTAGCAATTACATTTTTATTAAATCCACTAAATATAATTGGCTCAAATTTAATAATAACACCCTCCAAAAAGCAGGCTTGTGGGTTATAGATATATAGATATATAGATATGCCAAGTACAACAACTATACAATAACAACCTTCTCTCAGGAATCATCCATCTTAATGTACATAAAAAGAACATAAGCTAAAACAGAACTTGAAACTCATACTAAAAGCAAAAAGGATGGAATAAAATGTTTTTTGCTGAACTGCTCAAAGCCACAGAACTGAATTTTTTGAAAATTCTACAAACTTGATCAAAAGCTAATCAATGAAGTTAAAAAAGATCAAAGTCAATAAATGGGACACAATGATGACGTCCTGTTACCACTGTGTACCAAAGTAACACAGTGGGAATTAAAATTTTTTTAACTTTTGAGAAATAAAATTTTTCTTTTAGTTAATACAGAACCAAAGTCCAAAGCAATTACAATTCAACTATGTATATATGGATGTATATGTATTTCCACAAATAACAGAAAATTATGTTCTTCTATCTAAAGTATAATCAGAGCACTGAAAACCTCAAGATCCTAAATATATTTAATTCTTTATTATTCATATTGAGAAAAGTATAGATAATTCAGGAATTTCTTCCATTTCTGCATTTTTTAGACATTTACCAGTTCATTAAGTACCTCTAACAAAAGAAACTAAGACTAAAAAAAAAAAAAAAAAAAGTTAAATCTGATTCAATCAAAAGTTCTGAGAATGGGGGGGGGGGGAAAGCAAGTTGATGGAAGAGGGACAAATATCAAATTTAGATGTAATGTGTGGATTTCTGTGAATTAATGTGTCTGTGTGGATAATCAAATCAATAGGAGCTCAGAATGCTCTGTCACAGGTTAGGTACAAATAAGTTTCTATGAACATTAGGGTTTGATACTCAAATTTTGTGCACCTCACATTTCTTCTGAGCTAATTCAATTTTGCTTTACTCATATAGTATAGCATCTTCTCTGATGAAGGCATGCCATGCTAGGCCTTTGCCAGTATCTCCCCTATCATACAATCAATTCAAAAGTTCTTAAGTGAGACCTTGAGATCAAGTGTCCTTTTATCGTTTTTTCTGACCATCTTGTGAGTGCTTGCCCTGTATGATTCTCCATAAAAGTCTTTTTGGCAAGCGTACATTTAGCATTTGAACAATGTGGCCAACCCAACAGACATGTCCTCTCTAAAGTAGAGTTGGAACACTTGGTAGTTTAGTTCTTGAAAGAACCTCAGTGTCTAGTATCTTAATCTGTTAGGTGGTCCTCAGAATCTTCCTAAAACAATTCAAAGGAAAGGATTCCTTTTCTTGGAATGGCACCAGTATATTGTCCAGATTTCACAAACATACAACAATGGGGTCAGCACAATGTCTCTGCAGATACTCAGATTCAGATTATTCAGTCTAATATCTCTCCTTTCCCAAATTTTCCAATAGAGTCTTCCAAACACTGAGCTAGCTCTAGCAAAGCATGTGTCAACCTTATTATCAATGTGTATATCCCTGGAAAATACATTGCCAAGATAAGTAAACATTCATTTGCTGTAAACTATTTTCATTTGTTGTAACCAATGGTTCCACATGTGGATAATGTAACTGGCTAATAAAATATCTGTTTCCTAGATGTGTATTGTTAGGCCAAAATTAACACAATCAGCGGGGAATTGAGCTTTATTCCATTGTATTTCAGCTTTGGAGGCTGCATTGGAGTGCAGAATCATCTGCAAACAAAAAATCATGCCCCAACACTGCTAAAAAGCATGAGAGCAAGCACACAGCCTTGTTTCACTCCACTGGTGACTGGGAGAGTGAGACCTTGTCCAGAATCCCCACAAGCAGGCTGTCATGAAACTGACACCTAAACTGATGAGCTTCTCTGGCCAACCACATTTCCATAAGCCTTCACGACGGACAGTTTCAAAGGCCGTGGTCAGATTGACAAATGTCATATACAGACCTCTGTCCAGCTTTTGGAATTTTTACTACAGCTGTCAGGCAGCAAGCACTGTATCACCTGGTCCCTGGCCCTTCTGGAGCCACACTGCCTCTTAGGTAGATGACTTTCTTCTTTCAGGTGTAGGATCAACCTAATAAGGAACACTCTAGGAAGAACCTTGCCATCAATGCCTAAGAGAAAGAGACATCCTCCTGTGGCTCCCCATAACTCATAGGATAATCTATTGGACATAAACTCTTCTTGCAACAAAATCTGGAAAATTTCAACCAGCTTTTGTATGAGCAAAGGACCCCTTCCTTTCAACAAGGAATTGCAAATTGAGTGGGTGCTCATCAGTTGGGGAATGGTTAAATAATTTATATATGATGGAATATTATTGTTCTGTAAGAACATCAGCAGAATGATTTCAGAGAGGCCTGGAGAGACTTATATAAACTGATGCTAAGTGAAGTGGGTAGAACCAAGAGAACATTGTATACAGTAGCAACAAGATTTTGTGGTGATTAACTGTGATGGATGTGGCTCTTTTTGACAATAAAGTGATTCAGCCAATTCCAACAAACTTGTGATAGAGCCTCTGCATCCAGAAAGAGAACCGTAGGGACCAAGTGTGAATCACAACATAGAATTTTCATCTTCTTTATTATAATTGTTGGTTTGCTTGCTTGTTTGTTTTTTCTTTTCTCTTTTTTTTTCCCTTTTTGATCTGTTTTTCTTGTATAGTGTGATAAATGTGTAAATATGCATATAAGAATTGCACATATTAAACCTATGTCGGGTTACTTGCTGTCAAGGGAAGAGGGAAAAGGAAAGGGATGAAGAAAAATTTGAAACACAAGGGTGAATGTTGAAAACTAACTGCATGTATTTTGAAAAATAAAAAGGTTTTATAATTTAAAAAAAGTTATTGTTATTTCCATAGTCATATGCATATATGCTAATTGAACCTTTAGGAGATGGTGAAATCTGAAAAAAGAGTAAGGTTAATGGGGATGGAAGAAAAAGACCTAAAATAGAGGCTTTGGGTATATATGTTAGAAATGGATGATAATCCCTCAAAGGAAAATAAAAAGATTACACAAACCGAATCCCTCTTGCCCAAGATAGCCCAGGAAATGCTTAAAAACAGCTATCATATTCCTCTTAAATCTTCTTCTGCAGGATAAATTTCTATACTTTATAGCAAAACCTCATGATCTCAAAATTCCTTGCCATTCCCTGGATTCTCTCTAGTATTATTTCCCTCCTAAAATATTGTATCCACAACTACATACTCTACCCACTTAAGATTACTGAGGCAATAGCACATTTGATTTTCAAACATATTAACATATAACTCCCCATGTGCTTATAGACCACTAAAAACAAAGGTGTACCCTAATACCAGCTCATACTGGCTCATAAAACAACTATTAAATTTTCAGTGAGAGCATGGGAACCTCCGAAGCTGGCAAATGCTACATATGAGAACCTGATTTCTTATTTTGTTGATTGTATAGTCTAAGAAAGTAATGGAGAAAATATTAATAAGGATGATTAATCCTATAGGTGTGCCTTGTATACATGATTTTAGAGAGATGGTGATAAACATTTATCATCATATTCTTCAGTAAAATTCTCAGACCCCTATCAAACAAAACTGCTGGTCACACTTCTGTGTCACCTGAATATCTGACAAACAAGCCAATGACTTGCATTTCAATTCACTGAGTGAGAGAAAACATTAAACAGCAAAGAACCAAATACTGATCCCTGGGGTATTTCATTAGAAAGTTCCTATTCTAAATTGATTTTGGATCATTCATGACTACTCTTAAAACCAATTTGAAAACCACTTGCTATGCTAATAAACATCTCTCTATCTTGTTCACAAGGAGCAACAGGAATAACTTAAATATTTTGCCAATATCTAGAGTAAAGCAGTTCTTTCACCTACCATTCTAGAAATTCTGTCAAAAAGGGAATTAAGATTAATCTAGAAAAACTTAATCCTGGTGAAGATAAACTGCCTTTTATGATCACTGCTTCCTTTTCCAGATGTCCAGTGACTACTGTTTTAATGATGTCTTTTATTAATGCTCCCAGGAATCAAAGTCAAATTCACCAATCAATAGTTTATAATCTATATGCTAGTTCCTCTTTAAAAAAAGAGAGAAAGACAAAATTTGCCCTTCTCCATAATCTTTCAAATACTATTAACAATGGTTTAGCACTCACATATGCTAGTTCTACAGGACATTCATCTAGACATTCACTTGTACTCATCAAGATGCTATCTTTCTATTTCCCAGCGTATCTTGGTGCGTAAACTCCATATAAGCAATTTGTGCTGTCTTTTTCAACCTAAATATCATTCTCATGGACATAAAACAAGCAAAATGTTGAATAGCTCTAATTTCTCTCTGTTGGAAATCACCATCATCCCCTGTATCCCAAGCAGCAGTTTTTCCCTTTTTCCCTTATTTGACTTGTGATATAATTTAGTAGGATGGGAGAGGGGGTAAGAGCAGAGAAGGGAGAGGTCTTTTTTAGTATTCTTAGTTTTCCCACCAGCCTCAGCCTAATATGAACCTTAGCTTAACCTGACACTATACTTAGAGACCAATTCAATAATTTTGTCGTCAGCCTTGTCCATCTTTAGGAAATTCTCTTGTTCTTCTTTATCATAACGGTTTTTCTCTTTGTGTTTTCAAATTTTCTTTCTTGAATTTCCCATCCTTATGGTTATGGAATTTTAAGCCATGAGTTCATTTTCATCTAGTCTCTGTACCTACTGAAATGTGTTTTCCTTTAAAAGTTGAAGCAAATCAGACTACATCTATTTTCCTTTCTTCTATCATAAATTCTAAGATGGCACAATTATATTCTACTCCCCTCAAAAATCCCATCATTCCTAATCCAGCAAACAATTTCTCCTTTTTGTTAAAAATAAGATCAAGAACAGAATTTCTCTTCATTCATTCCTTCACTTTTTGAAGTATGAAATTATTATCAATCAAGGCAAGAAGCTACAGTTGCTCTGTTTTTGGAAGGTAAAGTTCAACTGAAATACTGGAGAGAAAAAAAGAAACAAGATTCACATCCAGTTCTAACCTCAAACCAAGAACTCTTTACACTAGCCAAAGTCTTTATATACAATTGAATTTCCCTGAAAAAAAAATTCACCTTATTTTCTACATATATATATATGTTACATATACAAACACCGTTGATTTAGTTCAAGTTGTAGGCTTTAATCTCACTAAACAGACTAAGTTTATGAAGACAGGAAGCATCTCTAATTCTTTTTGCAACTCTCCCCATTGCCCTCTCACCAACACCTAATCTTTTCTATAAAATATTCAACAAATGGAGCTGATGAAGAAAAAAAAACCATCAAAGCCAGAAGAGATGACAAGGATGATCATTTTCTTTTTTAAATTATTAGGTTAGGAAAACCAGTGAAAGGAAGACTAGGCATGGAGTAAGGCCTGGAATGATACTCACTAGCCAAAAAGTCACAACCCAAAGAAACTTTACTTATCTGTAAAATACAGATAAGAATGTTTGCATGGACTCTACCTCCCAGAGTAGTAGAAAGAATTAAATGAGAGAATGGACAAACTTTGTACCACTCCAGGAACAGGGAAAAGAAATGGTATGCTAGAGAGTGGGGATAGTATTTAAACACATGAATAAAGCACAAATGTTGAGAGGCAAGGAAAGAAAACTAACAATTTGTGTCCTTATCCCTACTGTCTTGAATTCTTGCTTTGTTTCTAGCTTTTGATATTCCTTATTTTATTTATAAATATGTATATTTATATAGATATATATAAAAATAAATTCTTGCTTTTGATATCCCTTATTTTACACACACACACACACACACACACACACACACACACACACACACACACCCACCCTTGCACCCAATGCCCACTGCAACTGAGTTCCCCATGTCCGGAATTCCTAGTTGCAGTTTCTGTTCACATTATTTCATTTTCCTAATTAGATGCTTCTCTGCCCTTTGCTTTTCCTCTAGAAAAGGTGTAAAGCAATTAAGATAAGGTGTCCGCATTGAACAGAGCAAGAAAACTCCTAAAGCAGAGCTGACAACAGCACAACCTCCCCTTCACACTCAGTGGGTCAACATCACATTGACTACAAGTGTCCTTGTCAGTAGAAAATTAGGAACATGTTTTACTTAAACTCAGAACCAATCACAAACTCTTATACACAGTACTTCCATATTTGAATGGATCTGCTCCCTGCAACAACATGGAATCAAACTATTCATGCCCTCTCATTAGTCTCACTTTTATCCATACATTCCAGTAAATCGTAGACAAAGGAATCTACCCATCAAATCATCAGTATTCTTCCTCTGGTTCTCCTGTCTCAAGTTCACCAGACTCCAAGGAAACAATTTACTATAGAAGGGAAGGTCAGATACAGTATTTCTACAGTCTTCTCCTTCAATGATATTGCCAATACAAAACAGTACCTTCATTTTAATTGAAAAGGTGGGGGTGGGGAAAGAACTTAATAAATGCTAAATTTGTGGAACAAAAGCAATGATAAAATAAGATATGTAACTAGATTCACCTTTCCAAGTGTAAATACATCAATCTTAATAGAAAGAGGGGGGGTTGGGAGAGATTCGTCTTGTAGTAGGCAACTATGAAAGCAAAAGTTATTTGTAACCTTTAGGTCACCTCGACCTTTTTTGTTCCATCTCTGAATATAAGAGAGCTATGATTTGATTTACATCATAAATTCAATGACAGACACAGATTGCTTTTTCTGTATGAGGAAACAATGCCTGCAGTCACCATGCATTTTCATGTATGCAGCTGTGACCCCGGCTCTTTCAGAGGCATGGCACAGCACTTTACTACATCAAACATGCATTTTAAAAGCATTTTCCTACCTGCTCTGAATTTAGATTTGAAAAGGCTGGTTGGAAGCCAAAAAAAAAAAAAAAAAAAAAAAAAAAAGGTTTTTAAAAAATTGCTCTTCAAAACCGAAGACCAAAAAAAAATTACATAGTTAATAATTATTATGGAGAATCAGCTATATTAATATGGAAAAGTAAAACACTCACTGGGCAGAAAATTAAGGTGGCTTTAAGGACAAAGAAAATAGAACTTAATGGCTAACAAAGCTATGTACAGTATAATCCCACAAGAATCTATTTTATCCTTCTCACACCAGCTCCTAGAAGAAGGGGACTTAAATGTGATTTTCTACTTGACGTTTTTATAGCAGCATTTTTCTTTGTATCTGTGGTAAAAATGAAGTAAAAAAAATACACTTTCTTTGTCATGTCAGCTTTGTCGAGCTGCTAAAATGCCAATCGACTTTAATAAATGTATACATAGAAGCAAATGGTTTCCTCCTTTTCCTATCCCAAACCATCTCTGATATTCTTATTTTGAGAACTAAGGTTTATGCTGGACTTCTCACAAAACCAGAATTCTTAAACCATTCAGGAACTGGTATAGACATATTTAGCTGAATTTTTCAGAGATATTCAATACTTTTCTGGCCTTATGAAATTCCTAATCAGAATGATTAGAAAACATCGGTATGACCTAAGTCACATAGGGATAGACATACTTGGAGGAATTTTTCCGAGATATTTAATACTTTTCTGGCCTTATGAAATCCCTAATCAGAATGCTCAGAAAATATATGTATGACCTGAATCAAAAGTAAATCATTTTCACAGTAATATATTATATAATTAAATGATTAGAATACAATTTGTTAAGAGACCAAAAATATGTAACCAATAGTTAAGCAGGTTTTAGCATGAAAGTTTCAAGTCACTGAAATTTTAAAAACACATAAAATATGTATCTTGACTATAGTTACACATTGATAATTAGCTCTCTAAAAGTAGACTATATAGGTATTTCTAATTACAAAAAAAATCATTAACTCAAATAACTCCAAATGGTGTAAACTCTCAAAAAGTATTTTCTTTTTTCTGATAATGGAAGTCATCTGTGACCAGACTGAAGGACATGAAGATCCCAGTCTGTTGGTGCAACAAGAAACTGACCCCAATTCCTAAGATCACCAAATCCACTCCCCCAGAAAAAATAAAGTCCTCACTAAATAAATGTCTAAAGAGTGATTGGGAGGGAAGGCTATATATGTGAAAGCACAGAGGTCCAAAGACTTTGTATTTGTTCTTTTCCCTTTTAAGTGAACAAGATTAATCTGGAACTCCAGAGAGAAAGCCACAGGAATCTTGAGAGTCAAAGCTAGATTTTGCAGTCAACCCACTACTGACACCCCAACAAGCAAGCAATGACCTGCCAGACTAACCTTCAGAGCAAAAGTCAGTGGAAACTGAAATAAACACTCATCTGGAAATCCGATTGCAAATATGCATGAACTCCACGAGACCTAAATAATATACAAACTGGGCTAAGAGTGTTCCTCTGATGTTGGGAGGAAATGCTTGTACTTTATTCAGGTTATATTCTGAAAGTAAGTATTTTGGCAAAAGCTAATTGGTGTTATCTAAATATTAAATAAATATAAAGATGAACCTGGAGCACTAGTCATTGACGCCTAACAACGGGGAAAACAGCTCAGTAGGGACTTTAGCCATAGTAATGGCCTATCACCTCCAACTCCCTCAAGAAAGGACTAAACTCTGAAGTTTCCCTTCCCTACTAGAGCAAAAGGAGAGCAATAAAAGATTATAGTAAAGTTTCAACTATGTCCCCTGTTGAAGTACATAAGGTCTGAACAGAAGCATAGCATCTTATATCCAACAGCAATACAACATATCAAATATAGCTCTGCTTTTTCCTGAGCCTCCAGTTCTGTCTATTTTCTCAAGGGAACGAGGGTAAAAAGGGCCAAAAAAAGAGCATTAAAACTACTTGGTGACAGATACTCTATATTCTGTTTTTTAAAAAATTTCAGAGGAAGGGGAATCCTCAAATCTTCTAGGTCAGAGTTTTCCATTAAATTGTCACTTGGTGTTTTATGAGAGGAAAGTAGAACACAAAGTATAAAACTACAAAATTATAAAACTCTCCAAAAAGTCCCTCAAATCCTATAGTCTCAACACCAAATGTCCACACTCTAAATCAATGAACCTTTACTAAAAAAAAAAAAAAAAAAAAAAAACTGTGAACAAGACAATTCAAATTTTCTGTCTCATTCTCTATATATCTATCTAGATATAGATATATAAATATATATATATGCCTAGCCTAACATTTTGTTCCTTTTCAAAAGGGAAAAAAATATTCCTTTCTCTTAAGCCTAATTCCTCTGTTTATATTCAATTTAGTGGATGATATTAACACAAAAAGAAAACAAAACAACACTAATAAAACAAAAAATACATGACACAAGCATGGCAGTGTTGGTACTCATATATGTGAGAAGAAGGTTGAAATTATAAACTTAATGATTTGAAGAAACCTTTAGAGCTCCCATTTTTAAAATGAAAGATGAAAGTACCACAAAAGTTTTCTTCATCACAAGACGGGTGAAAAAAATTTATTAACTTCAGGAAACAATAAACAGAAGAATTTGCAACTAGTCTCATGGCAATACTCTTTGAGACATACAGGACCTTCTAAAGGGCAAACCTTTAAGTATAAAGTTATTTTTTTAAAAATAAGAAAAATCCAGGAAGAATAAGAAGATTATGAAAAGTCAACCAACTGGAAAAGGATATCCAAAATCTTAAGAAAGAAAACAACTCCTTGAAAATCAGAATTGGGCAAGTGGAACCTGGGGAACTTATAAGACACAAAGAAATAATAAAACAAAATATAAAGAATGGGGGGGAGTACGGTATTGCCTGTCGTCGGGGGGAGGGAATAGAGGGGGGGGGTAATTTGGAAAAATGAATACAAGGGATAATATTATAATATATATATATATATATATATATATATATATATATATATATAAAATAAAAAAAAAGAGACCCCCCCCAAAAAAAAAAAAAAAAGAATGGGGGGGAAAGGAGAGAATGTGTGAAAATAACTGATCTGGAGAACAGATCAAGAACAGAAAACATAAAAAAGCTAAAACAAAACAAACAAACAAACAAAAAAAAAAAAAAAAAAACACACAAAACATAGAATAATAGGACTACCTGAAAGTTATGACCAAAAAAAGAATCCTGATACAATAACGTAAGAAATAAAGACAATTGTACTGAAATATTAGAATAAAAGAAAAGTAGATATGGAAAAAAAAATCCACAGATCACCATCTGAAAGAGATCCTAAGAGGGAAACCAACAAGAATATCATAACCAAATTCCCAAATGCAGGTCAAGGAGAAAAAATTAAGAGCAACAAGAAAAAACAATTCAAATATAGTACAGCCACAATTAGAATTACACAAGACCTAGAAGCAGCTGCTCTAAAAGATCTCAGGGGGTTGTAGTCAAAAATATACCCAAGCAAAGTTAACCATAATCCCTGAATGGGGGAAGGGAGAGAGATATTCAGTGAATTGCCAGATTTTCAGATTTTTATTGCAAAAAGACCTGAACTTAATAGAAAATTACATATCCAAGAGAAATATAAGGTAAATATCAAAGAATAATTACAAGGGACTTAATAAAAACAAAATTGTTTACTTTTTATATATGGAAACATAAACCACATGTCTAAGATTATCAATAATTGGTTAATTCAAAAGGAAGACTGGGACAAAACTGAGTATGATTCTAAAGAGCAGAGCCATGTGGGAAAAGTTAAAAAGAACAATTACCTCATACAAAGGAGGTTCAAGTAGAAAAATTGATATAAAGGAAGTAAATAGGGAAGAGAGTTGATGATTCTGGAACCCTACAATCATTAGGAATGGATTAAAAGGGATATATCTATATTTATCTAAAATCTAGAAGGATATAAAAATCTTCTAAATTTCTAAAGAAATAAGAGGGTAAGGAGATAAGAGAAGGAAGGGATTTTTAGAGGGGAACTTACTCACATCAAGTCTGGATTAAAGATAAAGTAATATATACCTTTAAAAGGAAATAAAAGTCTACTAAATATAGAAAAAAATAAAAAGATGAGGGAATAGGATGAAGGAAGTGTAGAAGGGTATATAGATTAACAGAAATGGGATAAAGAGGGAACAACGTATATTTGGAAAGGTATAAAAGTATTCTAAATTCAGATAGAAAGAAGAAGGCAAGGGGATGGGGGGGAGAGGATAAGGGAGAGATTCTTAGAGGGTGGTTTGCTAAATAAGAGGTAGCAGGTAGACATAAAGTAAATGTCAAAAGGAAGAGGAATAGTGTAAAGGTAGAAGGAAAGCAAAGGAGTGAGGAGGGATTGGAATAAGGTGAGAAGGAATGAAATAAAGAGAAAGGAGGAAAATTTAGTAATTAGAAGAAAAAAGTACTTTTTTAGAATATGATTTGAATGAATTAACCAATAATATAGAATATTAAAATATTAATATAACTCAGTAATATGTTGTTTTCAGGAAATATAAAAATGAGAGACACAAATATAAAATAAAGATCAAGAAAAGAATTTATGTAAATAAAAAACAGGGGTAGTAAAACAAAGATAATGATCATAATTTAAGATAAAATTAAATCTAAACTAGATTTAGTCAAAAGAAAAAAACAGGGAAACATCACTGTCAGCCATATTAATCAATATTGTTTTAGGCTTTTTAAAAAATAACTATATAGTATAAGGTTAGAATATTGCTGTGGTAGGAAATGATGAGCTCGTGGATTTAGAAAAATATGAAAAGATTTGGACTTAAAATACTATCCACATTCAGAGAAAGAGGGGACAAACAAATGTAGTACAGCCTCACAGAGAAGAATATAAATATGTGTGTATGATTATAGATATCTATATAATATATGTATATGTGTATGTGTTTAAATAAATCCTTGCTTAATTGTAGCCTTTTGGGGGGAGGAAGAATAGGGAGGAGGAAAGGGAGTAAAAGGTGCACAGCAGAAAACAAAGAAAAATCTATAAGGAAGCAAAGAAAGGTGGACAGCTCTGAACACTTTTGGGTCATTTTATTATATCAGCTTTCTTGAAATAGAAATTTTCTGTTTCATATTTTGAATCCTTTCATATTCTGCTGTAGACATGTGAATGTTTTTTTCTTATTTTGTATTTAAGTTTAAATTAAAATTAAGTTAAAATTTAAATTTAAAAAAAAACTGAAAATAAATAAATAAAACTTTATTAAGCACCTATGATGTTCCAGGCACTATGCATATCCTTTTAAAAAATAAACAAAAAGGTCATAGTTTCATATACAATCTTCTTTATTCATTGCTACAGAAATATTTGTTGATGCTTAAGCTTATAATAAAAAAGAACATTTGAAACAAAAAAAAAAGTCTTCAGTGGATATATAACGACCATCCTATTTCTCTTTGCCATGTCAAACATCTTCCATATGTATTTATGGCCACTGCCTCCAGGCTCTCACCTTCTTAATCTCCTTAATCCTCAGCCATCTGCCTTCACCATCCCCACTGTACTGAAAGTATCCTCTTAAAGGACTGCCAACATTCTAGCAGATACCTAATCCAAGAGCCTCTAGTTGGGTTATCATTTGCTCTGACTTTGCAGAATTTAATCAAACCATCTCCTTCCTGGAACTCTTCAATCTCTGGGTTTTTTCTTTAATGATATACTACCCCAATTTTTTTCCTATCTTTCTAATTTCTTTAGTTTGACTCATCCTCCCCAGCTTTATTTTTTTATAATTTTTTTTATTTTTTTAATATTTTTTTCATTTTTTAAAATTTATTGCTGAGGCAATTGGGGTTGCCCAGGGTCACACGGCTAGGAAATGTTAATTTGAACTCAAGTCCTCCTGACTTCAGGCCAGTGCTCTATGCACAGTGCCACCTAGCTGCCCCTTCCCCAGCTTTTAAAATTTGTTCATCTAGGCAAAGTTTTTGGTCCTCCATATTTCCTTGTTTCACTCTACCATCTCTCCTCCTTCAAAAATCAGTTATCTATTTACATATTATACCCCATAATCTCCATCCATAGAACAGATGAAGCTTGTGAGCTGATATTATTCAACTCTGGGTGGCAATAACTTGCACTCATGTACCATTTCTAACATTTACACATTTCCTCTAAACACAGCAGTAATACAAGTATTTTCCCCTTTTTTATAGAATACTTTATTTCAAAGAAATTAAGCGGCTTACCCATGATGATATAGCTCATAAGCATCAGAGATGGAATTGAAACACATCTCCTACATTCAAGGCAAAAATGTAATATCCATAGAAAGTCATTCAGATATTCCGTGATAATATTTCCAGTGATAGAAAACTCAGAAGAATCAGCATCTGAATGTCTCAATTACTGAAAAAAAGTATTTTTGTCTTTGATGGGCTAATGAGCTAGGTAATTTCCAAGTATTCCTTTCAAGATTCTATGACTCTGAAATAATAGTACCATGGACAAAAATCAGGTCATTCCACTTTTAACAGTTCATTGTTTATTAAAATAGCTCATTGTTGAGATGTTTCAGGCTAGTTCCAATGATCTTGTGATGAAGAGAACCATCTATATCAGAAAGAGGACTGTCAGATTTTTTTGATGTTATTTTTCTTGTGCAGCAAAATAATTGTACAAATATGTATACATATATTCAATATAACATATTTTTAATGTTTAACATATATTGGATTACTTGCCATTTAGCAGAAGGGGTGGGGGAGAAAGGGGAAAATTTGGAACACAAGGTTTTGCAAGGGTCAGTGTTGAAAAATTATCCATGCATATGTTTTGAAAATAAAAACCTTTAATAAAAAATAAAATAAAATAGTTCATTCTTTATTATCTTATTATCTGAATATGATGCAGAGAGAAGTAAGAATCAGAACGTCAACTGTGAAAGACTTGGCTACTCTGATCAAGACAATGATCTAAGACAATTTAAAGGATCCATGATGAAAAAAACTACCTTCAGAGACAGAACTTATGAACTCTGAATGAATAGTGAAGCATTTTTACTTTCTTTATTTTTCTGGATGTCTTTGTTTTTCTTTTGCAACATGGCTAATACAGAATATATAACCAAAGTATTGCTTGTTTTAACAAAAGTAATGAAAGGACAATAGGGAGAGAATTTGGAACTCAGAATTTTAAAAAACGAATTATTACATAAAAATTCTACATGTAATTCGAAAGTGTTTAATAAAATACAAAAAAATATATTTTTAGAAAAATAATTTAAAGAAAGTTCTTTCATAATGACCAGAACCGAAGAACAATTTATACAATAACACAATGATCAAACATAATTCCAAAGAATTCACGATAAAACATTCTATCCAGAAAGAGAACTAATACACTGAGAGTGCAGACCAAAGTACTTTGGAGGGGGAGGGGGAGTGATAGGAGTGGGGATCCATAACTAATGATAAAATTACATATTTGTTACAGGTTTTGCTTTGTATGCTTTGTATGGAAGTAAAAAGGGAAGGGAGAGAATTCTGGAACTGAAAGTAAAATAAAATTTAACTTAGAAAAATAAAAAGGAAAAACAGAAAGTGCATCCTTATAGTAAACAAAAATCTACTTTCCTGAACCCACCCACTTACCCTACTTATCCTTTGATATAATATTGAACTTCTTCATCCTTCTACATATAAATTAAAATATTTAAAATGCTGCAATTAATCAACAAGCATTTATTAAGCACATCAAACTCTAAGGTGAGAGATAGAAATACAAAGTGTAAAACAATTCTTACTCAACAAAGTCTCTCATAAGTCTTTTTTTGCTGCAATTTAAATACTCCTATTTTGTTCAACGGTTTCTAAAAATAAATAAAAACTTCGGCTTTCCTAAAACCCTTTTTTGGATGGACTATTGCTCTCAAACTGATGTGTTTCAGATCAGAATACAATATTCCACATATGACCTATCCAATATAAAACATATTCCTTTTTCTGAACATGAAAATCTATATAATATTAAAAGTCTCTTTTTTTTTTTTTTACAATCAGAACACACTGTAATCTTTTAAATTCAACTTGTCATCAAATAAAACCACTAAGGCTCTATTACTTTAAACTATAAGCTAGTTCTCCCCATTTTGTACTTCTACTATTGGTTTTGAAAAAATTAAGTACAGAAGAAAGACTTTTGTACTTGGATCAACACAGTGACAAAGCATAAGACCAAAAGAATGAAAGTGAAACCTGATACTCATGGCCTGAAAAAGAGATAACTTACATACTTTTCCAACATGGCAACTACACTATGCTAAGATTTATTTTTTAATTAACTTTTTTCAGTTGAAAAAATCTACCTTCTTTCTCTCTATGCCGAACTCTCCCTTGCCCACTGAGAAAAATAATAATAAAAAACCCTCATCAAAAACATACACAGTCACACACAAAAATTTTCCACACTGGTCACATCCAAAAATAATGCCTCAATCTATACTTTGAATCCATCACTTCTCTGTCCAGCAGGTAGGTAACATGTTTAATGATGAGTCCTTGGAAATGATGATTGTTTATTATGCAGCTTTATTTAGTTACTATATGAAGATTAAAGAGCCATTTAACTGATGAATTCTGATACCTCATTGCTCACTGTCCACTGACAAGTGTGGCTTGATGTCTCTGGTAGACCTAACAGGTTCATTAATACTTAGGCAAGATTGTTTCAAAAGCAACCCCAGAGAGCCCTTAATAATAATCAACCCTACTCATGACTAATTTAATTTAGCAACCCAATCCCTCCCCTTAAGTAATTAAGGAAAAGGGATGCTAAGAAGATAAAAGAATAGTCAGAAACTTTAGGCTCTCCAAATTTCCTTCACAAAAAGACAGAGCAAAGCCTTAGAAAACCAGAAATAGAATAGGGTAAAGTAGTTATCCTCCTTGTGGTTATTTGTCTTTCATTAAGACATCAAGCTGATGACGCTAGGACATGCAAGAGAGCTGTAATAGAGTAAGGGAGGGCTGTACACCTAAGAAAATTTGAGACCCTTGGAAAGACAAGACTTCCAGGGACAGAAGTTGGACCTGAGGGAAGTGCAAACACCTGCAGGACAACTAGGAGGAATCAACAAAAAGACCTACTCAGCCTTAGAAACTTTCATGCAGCAGGCAGCGTGGGGACAGTCTGACAGCTGAGCAGGAAACTCTCCACTGCTGAGAGACACCAAGCACAGCTGTGCTGACCACACAGGGCTGGGCTACCGCTCCTTGGGAAAAGCAACTAGCACACACTTGGTGAGTGCAGTAGCAAAGGGGCAAGGACATGACCAGCTGTGGGCACTTGGCAGGAGAGCAGAGCCCTTCCTTTCAATTCCTGGTTAGACAGGACAGCTGTAGTCTGCAATCACTTGAGGGACAATAGGAAGCAAGATCATTTACCTGGACAGCGCGGCTGGCGCCGCTGGCTGTGACTTACAAGTAGAGAGGAAGGGGGAGGGAGGAGAGACATTTAACAAACTCAAAGTCTCATGACAAAAACATTTGAACTTAAGTGTACAGCATCCAGCAGAAATATAATGTGAGCCAATATTAAAGGTCAATTAAAAGGGACTCAATGTCAAATTGCTTACTTCATATAAATGAAAATATCAATAATACTCTTATATTTATCATTATTTGGGCTGAGCTAGTATAATGGGGTGATTCTAAAACAATAAAATTGTGTAGGGTGTGCTAAAAAGGAATAATAAAAGGAGTAATCATCTCATAACAAATAAGATATAAAAGGAAAAACTGATACAGAAGAAGGTAATGGGGAGGGCAAGTAGTGCTGGAAACTTTCACTGGGAATGGGTTAAAGAGGGAAGAACGTGTATATATATATATATATATACTTAGAATGATAAAAAGAGGGCAAGGGGATTGCAGGGAAGAGCATAAAGAAGGGATTTTTGGAGCGCAAACTAATGGTTAGACGTAAGGCAGAGGAGTGAGGAAGGATAGAGTAAATAGGATGAAAGGATAGTGAGGAAAACAGGAAGTAGTAAAATATACAGTTGTAGTTTAGAATGTGAATGAGATAAATTTGCCCATAAAACAGAAATAGATAGCAGATTAAATATTTGAATTCAACAATATGTTGCTTTCAGGAAACATAAAAATTAAAAAATATACAAAGATGAAATAATGGACAGAAGCAGAATTAGTATGTTAAAAAGCAGAAGATAGTAATCATCTCAGAATTAAAGTTAAAAGACTTTATAATAATGAAAAATAGAAAAACTACAATGTTATCAATATTCTTCTATCTTGTTTTATACCATGTAAAATACATAGACAACATAAAGTACATGAGTATATGAACTGTATGAACATAAACATTAAAAAAATTTAACACAAATAAATTCAGATCTATATAACTGAATATTTTTTGTTCATGGACAGATAAAGCCATTATAATTTTTAAATGACAATTTTGCCTAATTTATTTATTCAATGTCATCACAATTACTAAAAAATTATTTTACTGAGTTAGAAATAATAACAGCAAAGTTCACTTGGGAAAACAAGAGGTTAGAAACTTCAAAGGAACAAGGGGAAAAAGAAAAATCAGCAGTATCACGGCTTAAACTACATTATGAGGTAAGAACACTGGGTTAAGTATAAAAAAGAATAATTTCAATTACCTTAAATTTAATTTTTTCTCATGTAAATAAAACTTAAGTAGCCAAAAACAGAAGGAATGCAGAAAATTGATTTCAGACAATCTTGCAGATAGGATGTGACTGGGTTGGGTGACTGCTGTAGTATAAAAATTATAAGCTGGTTGACTTAGAAAAATGCAGAATGACATATGCAGGGAGAAATAGATGACAGAAGGAAATAAACAAAGTACTAACACATATCTGTGCATGAGTACGTGTGTGTATGTTTATAGATAGTTATGTATATGTGCATTGTGTATTGTGTGTGTGTGTGTGTATGTATGTATGTGTGTGGTAGCCTTCTTTAGGTTGGTGAGGGGAGGGGGAGGGAAATAAAGTAAAAAAATGTGCACAGTACAGAACAAGGAAACAAGGCAAAGCTGGTCAGTATTGTTTCCAAAATAGATTTTTCCTGAAATGGTCTGCTATGTATATGGCAATTTTTTTTCTTTTTCTCATTTTGCATTTAGGTTTAAAATTTAAAAAATAAAATAAAATAAAAAAGAAGGGGTTAGAAGATACAATATACTAAATGCTTAAAAAAAAAAAAAAAAAACTCTAGCAAGATGTTAGATGGTCACAAAAAAAATCTTAGGATTTTTAGTTGTCTCCCAGCTTAGAAAGAAAGGAAATTAATGAGAAGTCATGCTCAAGAAAGGGCAGAGGATTTACAGGGGCCGCCTATTGAGAGAATTTTGGAAGAAATAAGAAAGAGAAAAAAGAAAAGGATGCAAGTCATTCCTTGGTGGCAGTAGGACCATTGCAGCTGCTGATATCTACCACATCTACTATTTCCAAAAATACTGACCTCTACTTGTACAAGGAGAGAGGTATCTGGTGTGTGTGATGGTGTGTTTCATAAAGACCACTTGATCAGACAGCAGAAGCATTAAGAGAAAAAAACCTAACAAAGGAGCAATCTCTGCTCCACTGCCATATCACCTCCTCTTAATTTTGATTTTTTAAAAAATCTTATTAAATAAAACATTAACTGCATTTCATATTATTTTTCATAAATACCTATGGCTGATCACATTCTTATATTGTCTAGTGTTCCTTTGTGGCAAGAATGAGAAATAGGAGTTACACTAAAAACAAGGGGCTGCTACCAGCTCACTGTTAAAGGGCATTTATGCTCTACAACCAAGAACTTAAGAAAAGCCATATCATAACAATAATTCTAAGGCCAGAATTTTTACAAATGTAGATAATAAAATTTTGTATCTTCTCCACAGACACAAAACCTGAGAATAACCAGATGTCACATGAATATACTTCCCCATACCTCCTCTCCCTAACAAATATACCAATGTCCACTCTCTATGCAATGCAATACTCATGCATAGCTATATAATAAAACCATGCCATCTAGGCTTATTTCCTCCTGTCATCTGTTTCTCTCTTCAAATGTCTTTCTGTGTTTTTCTAAGTCGAACAACTCATCATCTTTACACTACAGCAATCATCCAAACCAATCCCATCCTATCTGTGAAAAATGTTTCCCCCATTTTTTAATATCTGAAAAGATATTATCTGAAAGATACTTAAGTATATTGTAGAGGTGGATGGAGCAATTGAGGGACAGAAAAGGCCACCGTCTACCAACCTTCCTGACTTTACTTAACCTCCCAAAGACCCATTAAAAGAGCAAAAGTTGCCACTGCTAATCACCTTCCACTCCTTGATATTGTCTCTAGGTTTCCAGGAGAACTACAGCTCTTTTGCCAAACTGTTCTGTCTTTCTCCATTTTGCCAAATCTCCACCTGAGTCATCCCCTATAACCATAAGTATCTCACAAAACTATCCTGGGCCCTCTTCTCCCTCTATACTGTTTCACTTGGTGATCTCATCAGCTCCCGTGGCTTTAATTATGATGGCTCCATTGATGATTCTCAAACTAATCTCTCTTGTTCTAACCTCTCTGCTGACCTCCAATCTCCAATTGCTTCTTAGCTATCCAGTGGACAGCTTAAATTCAAAACGTACAAGATTTTCCCAGGTCCAGATCTCTTAGTGTATAGACCACCACCAACCTCCCAGGCACAGATTACAACCTAGGCGTCATCCTTATCCTCACTATATTTCACCATCTGTATTCAATCCTTTAGCAAGGTTTCTCTATTTCGCCTTTGCAACATCTCTTCAATTAGACCTCCTCTCTCTTGGGACACTGCCAACTCTCAAGTTCAGGCCCTTATCAGCTCACGCCTGGATCGTAATGCAAGAGCCTGCAGGAGAGTCTGTCTGTCAAAAAGTCTCTGCCCTAAGAAAC
The DNA here is from genome assembly GCF_048593235.1 of Sminthopsis crassicaudata. Lineage (NCBI taxonomy): Eukaryota > Metazoa > Chordata > Mammalia > Dasyuromorphia > Dasyuridae > Sminthopsis > Sminthopsis crassicaudata. The sequence continues at coordinate 532,271,994 of NC_133617.1, read as the reverse complement.
TGGAAATTGAGTGGATGCCCATCAGCTGGGGAATGGCTAAATAGGTTTTAGTATATGAATGCTATGGAATAGTATTGTTCTATAAGAAACAATCAGGAGGATGATTTCAGAAAAGCCTGGAAAGACTTACATGAACTGATGCTAAGTGAAATGACCATAACCAGATCACTGTACACGGCAACAACAAGATTATACCATGACCAATTCTAATGGACATGGCTCTTTTCCACAATGAGATGATTCAGGCCAGTTTCAAAAGACATGACGGAGGAAAGTCATCTGCAACCGGAGAAAAAGGGCTGTGGGGACTGAATGTGAAAAGCAACATAACATTTTCACCTTTGCTTTTCTTATTTCTCATTTTTTTCCCTTTTTGATCTGATTTTTCTTGTGCAACCTAATAAATGTGGAAATACATACAAAAGAATTGGACATGTTTACTTTATATTGGATCACTTGCTGTCTAGGGGAGAGGGAATGGGAGAAAGAGAGGGAGAAAAATTTGGAACACAGGGTTGCAAGAGTGAATTTTGAAAACTATTTTTGCATATATTTTGAAAATAAAAAGCTACTGTTAAAAAAAATTTCTGCCCACTCCAATCTTTCCTCCATAATGACAAATAATTTGCCTAAAGCACAGCTTTAACACATAACTAAAAAAATGTATACAAATATACATTTATATCTGTAAATTATATGTGTGTGTTCTTTAATATATTATGGCATATCATAAACCTGATGCAAAAAATAAAGTTAAAATTAAATAAACATTTAAAGATAATTATTTTATTTAGATACCAAAAAAAAAAAATTGCTCTCATTTTTAATTTTTTTTTTTTTTTTTTTGGCTGAGGTAATTGGGCTTAAGTGACTTGCCCAGGGTCACACAGATCTTAAGTCTTAAGTGACAGAGGCCACATTTGAACTCAGGTTCTCCTGACTTCAGGGCTGGTGCTCTATCCACTGCACTACTTAGCTGCTCTTGCTCACATTTTTTAAAGTTGAATATGCCTCATTATTTTTGAAATTTTGGGCGTAACATTTAAATAGGGAAAACTGAAAGTATTGTTCTAATTTGCTTCAAAAGAGCTGTTAGGAAGGGTCTATTTGCTTTATTCAAAAGAGAACAAGATCCCTCTTTATCATTCTATATCTGTCATCATTTAATTGTCTCCCCAGTAGTTTGCTTAGACTTATCTTTGACTCAGTTACCCAATCAATTGCCAAATATTTCTTTTTCTTCCTCTATAACATCCTTAATTTCTCTCTCATCCTTTCTTTTCATTTAGATAGTAGTCATGTTAGTTCAGTACCTCATCACCTCTCAATTGGAATACTGCAATAATCTCATTTCTCTTACTACTACAATTTATCCCACATATTATTGCTAAAATAATTTTCCTTAAATTAATATGTAATCATATAATTCAACTAACTTTAGTGGTTTCCTTCCTGTTGTTTCTAATAAAGTATAAAATATTTTATTTAGCTTTTAAATCCTTTTACAACCTAGCTCCAACCTATTCTTCCAGAGTCCTTTCATTTTACAACTCCTCCCAAATTGTAATCCAGATAAACGTCCTTCTCTCTATTCCTCATATAGCACTTTCAATCCTCTAATTCCACAATTTTGCAACCCCTCCTTCCCCTAAGACTAGAAATCATTCTTTACTTACTTCTACCTTATGGAATCTTTTTTCCCCCCATTTGAAACAGTTCAGGCAGTATGTTTTTCTTGAAGCCTTTCCAGATCACCCCAAATACTAACCAATATTTACGTTCTATGCATAAATATCTATTCATTAATTTTATATTTACACAGTATATTTTATGTATTGGGACTGTTTCATTCATTGTACTTGTATATCCAATGATTGAGCTAGTTCCTGACTGATTGATTTTACACCAAATGTTCCAAAAATCTTGGTGTAGTTTAAGTTATTAAAGCTTAAATTATTTTAATAGCTCACTTAAACACTACTAAAATTCTGAATTGCACTAAGACTTTTGGGACACTATAAGCTACAACTGAATTTTACTTGAAAGGAGTATTTTTTTTAAAAAAAAATACATGATGAATAAAATACTTGTGAGTTCAATATCAGTTCAAAACTCATCTTTAGAATTCTCTCTTCTGAGTATTTAAACTTCTAAAATTAGTTCTGCATCCAAATAATTTCAACATATTATATCTCTTCAGATAACAATACCAAAAGAATATAAATTAAAAGGCATTTTTAGTATTTCTAAAGGAAATCAATCTAGTACCACAATGATTAAGTGAAAAGAGATGCATAAATTTTATAACAGATAAGTTACTATTTAAGAATTCATTCACAAATAGATGGCAAATTTATATAGTATGAATAAAAAGAAAAAAACAAACTAAAGCTTATGATAAAATGTTAGACAAAAATACTGGCAGTAACTTTTGCAGATTCCTACACCCGGCCTTAGTTGCTGTCTCCCTTGGCACTTTGGTTTCCTGTTCCCTCCTCCCATCCTATTCAGCACTCTTTTATATATAGATTGCCCCCACTGGAACATAAACTCCTTGAGGGCAGGATCTGTCTTTCTTTTTACTTAAATTTGTATCCCTGGTCTTTAGCACAGTACATAAACCAGCACATAATAAGAACTTAATAAATAACTATACCAGCCTTTCTGCCTATCCATTAGGAAATTATTTATGCCTACATATCAACATAGAAATTTATGGGAACCTCATTCTACTTATTACACAGTATTATGTGAGATTTTCATTTTTAATTATTCAGCCAAAAAAAAAAGTCCCATAAGCTTTCATTTTAAAGAGATGCAATAAAAAGTAATAATGAAATTAGTAAATTCTCAATAAATTTCAAGCCAACTAAAGGAAACCAATCTGAAGAAGTAAAAAAAATGTCAAAGATAGATTATGGCTAATACTACCCTATTGCTTCAGATATCTTCAAGAACTCAAAATACACTAATCTAAAATTAGTGAGTTTTCAAACAACTTCTATACAAAAACTACTTCCAAACATTGCCTCACAATCATGTTTACATCATTAAATTGTTTTATTTGAGAAAGTAGGAAATACTACATAGGTAAACTATCCCAAACATCTTAAGAAGTACTGACTATACTGAAAGTCTGTGAACTAATAAGGCTTTCTTAATTTTGTTTTGTTTTTATTTTTAATAGGATTTAATTTTTCCAAATATGCAAAAGATAGTTTTCAACATTCACCTTTGCAAAACCTTGTATTCCAAATTTTTTCTCCTCTGCTCCTGCCCTCTGCACTCCCCAAGACAGCAAGCAATCCAATATATGTTAAATATGTGAAATTCTTCTAAACATATTGCCTCATTATTCATGCAGCACAAGAAAAATCAGGTCAAAAAGTAAAAAAACACAGAGAAAGAAAAAAAAAGGTGAAAATACTATGTTTCAATTCCCATTCAGTCTCCATAATGCTCTCTCTGCATGAGGAAGGGACTTCCCAGCACAAGTCTATTGGATTTGACAAGGCTTCCTTAGTTTAAGAAACAAAGAGCTTTAATATCCACTGATATTCAACATTAAAAGTACCAGAGCCTATTCAATGCCTGGAAAACTCACAATTATTCATAATAATGCAGCCTTGCTTTAAATGACTCCTCAAGTAGGACCAGAGCACATGTCTCAGTGGAGTTTTAAGATTTTCATATCCTTTATGCTTTAATACACGGCTCATCAGTTGCCTCTCCAAAGCTTGATGATACTGTCACCCCAACACACAGGCAAAAAGGGCTATAAAGCAGCATGACATTTCTGTGCTTGAGTCCCTTAATTGCAGGTCTCCTGAGGGAAACCACTCTTCAGACTCACCTCGCCAGTGCTTCTACCATCAGCGCTCCCCCTTGAGTAACTTAAGGCTTTAATACCCTCCATCACACTCCACTGATTTACAATGCCTGGTACAAAAGCCTTCTTTGCTCACACCTAAGGGCTCTTGATAAACAGTACAGGTTATGCTGCCTGCTGTAATTGATTCTGAGCCCCATAATGCAGTAGTTTTTCATACTTTATGTAGCATCACCTTAAACTCTTTTTTAAAACCAAAAAATATTAAAAAAAAAAAAAAACAACACATCCCATTTTCATAAAATAATCTATACAAGTAACTTAATTTTAAAAAATTTTATAACAGAAACCTTAAACATACCCAACAATGTAAGGTATATATTTCTGAACATACAATGTATGATAATTACCATATTATTAATAGGATAGATGGACTTGTTTGTCGGGGTATAGAACTTCTAAAAAATGACATCATTGATGACACTGCTATTTATTGGTTTTGTTGTTTTTAAATAAATCTGTAAATGTCTCATTTTCACATCACCTACATTTTTAGTTTAATAACAGTATTTTATTTTTCCAAATACAAAATTTAAAGATAGTTTTCAACATATATTTCTGCAAGATTGTATGTTCCAAATTTTTCTCTCTCCATTACCTCCCCCCTCCCCAAGCCAATATGTGCAATTCTTTCAAACATATTTCCATATTTGTTGTGTTACATCACCTACATTTTCAAATGTATCCCTCCTCATCTCAGAGAGTATCATTTATAACAAGGTATGAAAAAAGGGAAAAAAAAGTTTTAAGTTTTCCAAAACTAAGCTACATTACAGAAAAGCTTGCTGTTATACGCAGCATAAACTCATGGGCCTCATCTTCTGCAGCACAGCAGGGAGCAATATCTTAAATCTCTTCTCTGGAGCCAAGCTTAGTCGTTATAAATTTTACTACAGCATTCAGTTTTGATTATTTTGTTTTGGTTGTTCTTTCCATTTATATTGTTGTATTCATTTTCCAGGTTCTGTTTATTTTACTTTTCAATACTTCATTGAAGTAAAAATAATGAAAACTAATAGCCATGGGAAGACATTATGAATGTAATACTTTTTTTTTAAACAATGAGATCAAGATTTTCTGTTCATAAAAACAAAAAGACCTTTCAGAAATAACATGTCACAAACGGTAAACACTTTTGTCATTTTGTTTAATAAGCCAAGCAATTCCTTAGTCACTATTAGCCAAAAATAAAGTGTTTTAGTTAAAATACTTAGTTTAATTTGCCATCACAAGAAAAGTCTATTAATCAGTTTTGTTAGAATGGAATATAAAGAAATGTGTCATATTTACCAATAATAACATCATAAAAGAATGCCATTTCATTTTTGTTTAAAAAATGTAATAGAATAATTTAAATTTAATAGTTGAACAATTCAAACAATTGTTTATAATTATTCACAAGTTATTTCAATGCTCAAAAAGTTACAAGATTTTTAGAAACTAAATTACATTTGATTGACAAGCAAAATTACATTTAATATTGTGACCCACTTAAGTGTGACTTCAACTTTACTTACTTTACATTCAAGTACTGCAAGGAAAGAGACATATAAATCATTTTTTGAGTATGATGACAAGACCTGATATACAACAATTCAAATTGATCAGTCTGCTCGTTTTATAAAGTAATCACTGCTTGCTATTGACTTTGATTTATATTTTATCTTCACAAAAGTGGCTGCATTTATTCATCAAGAGAAATTTCTTCACATTCCAAATGACTGAAAGTTTCATATTTTACATGAACAAACAGAAAAATTATCATGGAACAAAAGATATATCAAAGTAATAAATAATTATCAGGTACTCCCTCAGTATTGGAGAGGCAATGGCAAAATTGGCATACTGATGAGGCACTCTTGGTCAAGTGATGAACTCTTCACCTCCCACCTCACCTAACAGGCCTTCCAACACCATTTACTTCAGCCCTCTCCCATGAGACGGTGCTCTCCATGCAAAAGTGATTCCATTCTGTCCATTGCATCTTCTTTACCAGACTGGTACCTTTCCATACCCCCTCATCTTCAATCTCTTCCTATCTCTGGATTCTCCCACACTGTCTGCAAACAATACCTTGCTTCCTGCATTCTCCAAACACCATCACTTGATGCAACCATCCCATTAGCTACTAATCGCTCTATCTCCAACAGCAAAACTCCTTGAAAAGGCCGCCTTAATAAATCCAGTGCTCATACTCTCTTAAAGCTCTATATTCTGGTCTCCAATCTCATCCTTCAAACGAAATTGTTATTTCCAAAGTCATTAATAAGTCTCTTGATTGCAACATCTAATGGTTTTTCTCAATTCTCATCCTTCTTCAACTCTCTGCAGATTCTGAGACTCTTCTAGTTTCTTTTACTCTCTTCCTTCTAGGTTTTTCTAACACCTGCTTTCCCCAGGTTCTCTTCCAACCAAGGTGGGCGCACTAGCCGACATAGGTCTCCCTCAATGCTTTTCTCTTCTCCCACAACACCATTTTCTTAATGATCTCATCAGTTCCTCTGGATTTAATTATCACCTATAATTCTCTAGTATGCTGAGCTACTTCTGTCTTCCACTCTCACATCAACAACTGCCTACTGGACATTCACACTAACCTTAAACTCACACATCCAAAACTATACTTGTTGTTTTTAAGCCCAAAACCCTTCCTCCCCACCCCCACTAATTTTCCCATTTCTATGGAGGGCACCACCATGATTTCAGTAATCCAGGCTTATAACTTGCCTCCTCATTCTCTCACCTGTGACATCCAATCAGTTGCCCCAAGTGCTATCAATTCTTCCTCTATAGCTTCTCTTCTCCTGACATTGTCATCCAGTCGTTTTCAGTCATGTCTAATGTTTCAAGATCCCATAAAGAAATTAAAGTGGTTTGCCATTTCCTTCTCCAGCTCATCTTACAGAAGGAACTGAGGCAGGGAGGTGACTTGCTCAGAATCACACAACTAGGAAGTATTTGAACTCAGGAAGATGAGTATTCCTGACTCCACGCTCCACACTACCCACTGAGCATCCTAGTTGTCCCTCCTGATATTCTGTGGTTCGGGCCTTCATCATCTCCTCCTTGAACTCTTGCAATAGCCTTCTGGCCGGCCTCCTTGCTTCCAACCTCTCCCCACTTCAGTCAGCCTTTTCTTAATAATGCTGGTTTCATTCCTTCCTTCATCTCAGCTGCCCAAGTGATTTTCCTAAATCATATACATACTATATTCCTAAATCTATACATTAATTCAGTGGCTCCCTATTACATGTAGGGTAAAATAGAAAATCCACAGCTCTTTCCTGTTTTCTGATAATTTGTTCCCAGTTCACATCTTATGTGAGGAATTGGCCCTAAACAGAATTCTCCATCTCTTCAGTCCATTCATTTTCAATGGCTATCTGTATCCCTTGACTTTTCTCCTTTTCATACTGGCTTCCTTCAAGAACCAGTTAATATCCCACCTCCTACAAATAAGCTTCTTCTAATGCTAATGCTTTCTCTCTACATCTCCAATTTATCCTGTGTACATCCTGCCTGTACATAGCTGTTTGCATGAGGATTCCCCCAATGACTGTGAGCACCTTGAGAGAAGAAATTGTTTTTGGTTTTGGCTTTTTTCTTTTGGGGGGGTGGGTTCCTCAATATCCCCAGAGGTTAGCACTTAATAGCACTTAATAAATGCAATATGACTTAACCTGACTTGGTCTGAAAAACAATCTGAAATTAAAATAGAAAAGTAACTGAATTATACATAACTTTTGACCTAAATATAGCACTACTAGACATATGCCCCAAGGAGAGTTCCAAAGGACTAGAACACAATTTGGAATTCATGGATAAATAAATCCTGAACAAATGGTGATATATGAATACAAAGGTATATTGTTGCACCATAAGAAGAAACAGAGAAAGCTCAAAGAAACGGGTTATCTTGGAAGAACTAATAAAAAACATAGAAGGCAAAACCAATTTATGCAATGACCACAATAATATAAAATAAACTGAAACACTGAGATTCTTCACAACTCTGCTCAGTGTACCAAACAGAAGAGATTTCAGAGAACTGAAGATAAAGCATGCATAGAATTCTGGGCAAAGTAGAAACAGATTAAGCATATGGATTAGGGGATGGGGTTTTGCCATCAGGGAAGCAAAATGGCACAGGGCACAGTGCTGGGCCTGGAATCCAAGAAGAGTCAACTTTCTAAATTCAAATCTGGCTTCAGACATTTCCTAGCAGTGTGACCCTGGGCAAGTCACTTAACTTTATTTCACTTTCCTCATCAAATGAGCTAGAAAAGGAAATGGCAAATGACTTCAGTTATCTTTGCCAAGAAAACCCCAAATGGGATCACAAAGAGTTGGACATGAATGCAATGACTCAAAAACAACATTTCAGAAATAGTCAACATTATAAGAGAAAGTTTTAATGAGTAGGAAAGGAAGGCAATAGTCAGTCACAGTGACAAAGAAAATGAGAATAAATTCAATATAACTATCTCAAATAAACAAAGATCCAATCATGAAAATGCCCTTTAATTATCTTCTAATAGTTAAAATGTCATTTGCCCTGACCCAAACAACCCCAACAGAAAGAACCATGAATAAATTCAAATTGTTCTCAATGCAGAGCTCTATTAACTCATTTGTATGATTATGTATGGAAGATTTTAGAAAAATCCAGGAATCAAGAGACTTAATTAAGATCTATTCATTTTATCCCTTTATGGGTTTCATTAAAGCCAAGATGATTTACGATATAAATCCTTGACAACTTAAAGTAAAACTACTATGACATTTAAGCAAACTAATCCATGAATCAATATATACACACACAAAAAGAGCAATATTTATCATTATTAGAAACTAAACTTGGCATGTTTCCCAAACTTTTCCAAATGAATAATTTTCGATTTTGTTTTTCACTCCAAAAAGTTACAGTGGGAACACTCCAATTTGGAAAATAATCATGCTTTTGAAAGAGGGAATAATATACAATCCTCTAGTTAAAAAGAAGACTAGGACATAATATATGAAGATAGTGTTTCCTTATTACAAAAAGAAAGCACTGTTAATAATTCTATTTAAGAGAAACTCTCACACTTCATCACTATCAAGCTCTGGGGAATCTACTGATGGAAACACAAGAGATAATGAAAACTAAGGTGACTGAATCCTCAGAAGCAGAATCTCAAAAACAATGAATTTCCTCTCTCTGTTACATCGCTTCAGCCAAGCTAGTTGTCTTTCACAAGCATGAAGCAAAGCCCTTTTTATCATATCATGTTCTCATTCTCTTATTCTCTCCCTTTTTTGAAGGACAGCACAGTCTGGATGCTCCACTGGGCAGAGTTCCTATGGCAACACACATTGGTTACAAGGCATCTCCAGAGTCCCACTGATCAAGAAATAGGACTCATTTTTCAGGGATGACTTTCAGGAACCTCTCAGTCTGTAATAAAATTCAATTTTATGAGCAGAAAAAATTTCCCAGCCCATCATGATGTTTTTTAATTACATTTTTCTCTTTTAGATCAGCCTGCTCTCCTACATTATCTGCTACACTCTATGAACTATATAGCATGAAAAATCAAGGTATTTCAGGTAGAGGATGGGGAAGGCCAAGAAACATAGTCTAGAGCCTTCAATTTGATTCTGGCTTTGCTACTTATTAGCTGTGCAACCTCTGTCCAATCACTTACCCTCTCTAGGTCTCAGCTGCTTTAACTTTAAAATTAGAATGCCTCCTAAGTATGGGCACGTACCTATAATCCTTGCTGCTCAGGGAGACTAAAGCTGGTGAACTGTTTAAATAAAGAAGTTCTGAACTAAAGCCAATCCTGTGTCCACACTAAGCCTTGCACCAACACTGTGAGGCACCAAGGGTGAATGGAAGTGAGAGGGCTGTGAAAGAGGATGTCAAGAAAAGGGGAAACTGGACCAGTTAGGAACATAATGGATCAAAGCTTCTGTGTTTTCCCCATCAGCAGTGGGGTCAGGGCTGTAAGTAGCCTCGGGACTTTCAACTTGGGTGAGATAGAGAGAACCCAATCTCAAAAAACAAAATAGAATGAAATGAGAGGGAGAGACTAAAATTTCATATCTAAATCAAAAGTCTAAGAAAATCAGTATTCTTAACTGCTGTCAATAACCTGAGAACACCAAAACCTTAAACAATCTCATAATGAGGCAGTTCTGACTAATATAAATGTGCCTTGTTTTAAGTTTTGAAAATGTCTCAGGATTACAACATGCTACAAGGCAGTCAATACCATTTTGATATGAACCATTGATGTCAAACTCAAAGATAAATAGGGACCAATAAACTGTAAGTGAGAATCTCTACATGCCACAAACTTATTTAGAAAACCACATATTAATGCTATGTTTTATTGCATTTTTGTTTATTTTGTTAAATATTTCCTAATTATACTTTAAGATGTTGTTGTCACATGTGTGACATTTCTTATTTAGACCATCAGCTCCTAATTCCATGAACACATACTTAAAATTACCCATGGTACAACAGAGTATAAGTGGCTCTCCCCTTTATAAGCCCAAAGTCTCTTAAATCTACCAAAAAGGAAGATATTTTAACCTCAGATATAAAACTACTACTCTGGGCTTCTAAGTACAGTCTTGAAACATCCAAAGTTCTTGGTAAAGTGCATTTTCAAGAAACTAGTAAGTCAAATTATGTAGTAATGGGAATATTCATAAAACTTTTATTTCACTTCCCTAAATTAAAAAAATAAAAAAAAAAAAAAAAAGATACTGGAGTGGTTTGCCATTTACTTCTCCAACTTGTTGTACAGATGAGGAAACCAAGGAAAATAAGATTTTAAAATTTGCCCAGAGTCACAAAGTTAGTGTGTGAAACTGAATTCAGATCTTCCTGATTCCATGCCCAACACTTTCTATACACTGTACCATGTAACTGCCTCAAAATTTTGATAATAGATTTTAGAAGTTGGAGGAATATTTCTCTAGTTTACTTTAAATCCCAGCTAAAATCCCACTGGATTTTCTGATTTCTCATCTTGATGCTAAGGCCTTCAATTTGTTGATTATCTCCAACTTCCTCTGTTTAAAGCCTTTTTGTACTGTTTGTGTGTTGCCATACCCAATTAATTAGCAGCTTCTATGAGCAGGGATTGTCTTTTGCCCCCTTTTTTTCTAATCCCCAGTGCTTACACTATAGTGTCTGCTACAAAATAGTTGCTTAATCAATCAAAGTACATTAAGGGGCCTGAAAGTTAGGGAACCGAGTTCCAATCTCACCTCTGATGCCCATTACCCAGATGACCTTAGCTTATCACTCAAATTCCTTATGGCAGTTTCCTAACCTATAAAATAGTCAACTACCTGATTCAAGGAATGACATTTCATAAGCTTAAAGAAATTTTTTAAAAAGGAAGAAAAAACTTACCTGATACCATACAAGTCTTTAACAGAATTCTCTTCATCTTTTCCTTCTTTAAGTGCCTGCATTTGTATCAACTTCACAACCGCTTTTATCAAACCATGTGTATTTCTGTAAAACAATAAGAATATCTAATAAATGATGAGCATAATCACAGCAGAGGATCAGGATGGCTATTCAAGCCTAAAGCAATTCAATTCACATTTATTGAGTGCTTGCAATATGAAAAGCACAGTACTTGGGATGTCTTACTGTGGTTAAATTTAAACCCTGGGTATTGACAGAACTCATAAATGTTGATCCATATAACCAGGGGAGTACAAAAAAGGAGATAGAGAAATGAGGCAGTAAAAGAAGAAATTAAACTATATTCACATCTTGAAAAGTAACTGCTTTACATGATCATTTTAAATTATATAAATCTACATATATAATTTCCTATTTAATATTCTGCAAGGGGAAATAGCACTATCATAGAAAATTCATCAAAAAATCCCTATGCATATTACAGAGATTCCAATTCAGAAATGCTGATTTATCCTACAAGAAAGCTAGAAAGTTGAGGAAAGTAAGAATTTAGGTATCTTGTGATTAAGAAGTGTGATCAGGTATGTTTAATCCAAAACTGATGAATGGGAAAGAAAACCTTCCTCCCAGAATGACTCTGGGTTATGACCAGCAAACTATGAAGTATCATTCCCAAGAGGAGAGAAAAGATTATAACTATAATCAATACACTTCAATGAAATCTAGCCATCCAGTTATCACTGTCCTTCTAAGGTAGAAGATAAACTGACCCCTAAAGGTCAGTTCTAACCTTATAATGACAGTTCCTTAAATACTACTTTGTATATACTAAAGGGTCAATAAAAGAATGGCTTACAATATAAGCAACATAACAAAAATCTTTACTAGTATTATAACCCTCCACTAATGTCCTAGCCCAATGTATCACCATGGTATGAAGGTGACCTGATGGCCCTAAAAGCTATGCAATTTATGGCTGGTTCTATCATGCTAAAAAAGGAAGGACCTAATGATGTTTAAACACCTGCCACCTCAGGATCAGCGTGGCTAAATTCTGAGTCTTATCATTAGGCAGGTTAAGAGTGAGGATTTTTTTTATTGGCATTTAGATTTTTCAGATTGTTCAAAAATACACCAAACAAACCCCTTTGTAGGCTATGTTCCCCAAAAGAAATCAGGCAACATTACATAATATGAGATGGCTGACAACCCTTCCTTGTCTTTTCTTTTAATCTCCCAAAATCCAAGTTCTAAGCTAGGGAGTGATTACAACTTCTAATCAAAGCAGAGATCTTGAAGTAAAATTATTACAAATAGCTACTAAATAAACTGATATTGAGAGGTTATTCTGGTAATTGATAATGAAGTGGGTAATATATTTTATGTTTCTGATTCCCACAAGTACTATTAGGTAAATATTATTTTTATTAGCTATTTTACAAATCACAAAATTGAGGCAGAAAGGTTGAAGAACTTGGCTATGGTCACCTAACTATTAGGCACTGGAGGTACCAAACAGTGCTCTCTCCATTAGGCCATCCAGCCACTCATTCACACAGTCCACTTTCTTTTTATCTTAATTTACGAAATAAAACAAGCATTTCTTGTTTCTACACGTTTATTTTTGATTCACTGGAAATCAAGTCTAAGAACCTTGAGAGTGCAGGCAGCACAGTATGAGAGAAAATTTTCTGCTTCTGGAATGCAAAGGCCAGAGTTCAAATCTCACCTCAAATCATTTAACCTATCTGAACCTAAATGAAGGCATGAAGCAAAATGGCCCTGGTTCTCTTCCAGTATTATAACCCTATCCTCGGTGCCCAGGAGTGCTTTGCAAATAGAAAATGTTTAACTAATACCTAGTCAACAGATTAGTGTGTAGTTACAGGACCACCATATAGCAGCCAGGATTTTGGAACGTTTGGGGGGCAGGGGGAACCCACCTCAGAGAGGAAGAATGAGGAACTGGAGCCAGAGAGCCTAGGCTTCTATGCAAACTGTTTCGTTTTACCTATGTGACCTTGGAAAAGTCATTTAGCTTATCTAAGCTGCAGTTTGCTTTTTTCTAAAAAGTGAAAATGAACTAGATGACCTTTAAAGTCCCTTTGAAAATTAAACTGATGATCTCATATTCCTAAATATGGTTTCCCCCCTTTGGGCCAAAAAAAAATAGCAGGAAAAATAAGGTTATAAGAACATAACTGATGCACTCTAGTTGTTGGGGTTTTTTTGTTTAATCCAACATATGATATTAAAATTCATTTCCATTTCCTGAATTGAAGAGGCAAAAAAAAGGTAAACACTCAGTAAATAGATTTAACTGCAGAGATGACTAGGCAACATACAAACAAATCCCCATAATTGAAAACAAACTCCCAAGAGTAAAATCTTGGAAGAATTAACCTATTTTCCTGGCTTCTCACCACAGCAGTTGTAAGGGTGCCCATTTGTTCTCTGTTCGCCTCTTTTATTTGTTATGTATGAAAGTCTACTAAGAAGCAAAAGAGATTTCAAGAAGTGTGCTTATATTTCTCCATCTACCAAACTCTTGAAAATTAAGATCCCAGAAACCAACCTCAGACATGAAAAAATAAGCAGGAAGAAATAAAATGCAAGCCATGATCTTCAAACTCAAGAAACTTCTCCCAAAGTCATGTTTCCATCATGAGGTTGGGCTATACTATCAACAAAGGAAAGCTCTTCTAACCACCATTTTAAAAAATTCTGCATTAAATTATGGGTACTTAAAATCAAAGCGTTCCATAAGAATACCATCATTCAATAAAAGGTCGAGAATTGCAAGGGAACTAATGAAAAAAAACTCAGAGGAAGGTGGTCTAAGTGTACCTGATCTAAAGCTATATTATATAGCAGCAATCACCAAAGCCATTTGGTATTGGCTAAGAAATAGACGGGTAGATCAGTGGAACAGATTAGATACAAAGGACAAAAAAGGGTACATCTATAGCAATCTAGTCTTTGACAAACCCAAAGATACCAACATTAGGGATAAAAATTCATTATTCGGAAAAAACTGTTGGGAAAACTGGAAATTAGTATGGCAGAAATTAGATATGGATCCACACTTAACACCATATACCAAGATAAGATCAAAATGGGTCCATGATTTAGGCATAAAGAGGGAGATAATAAATAGATTAGAGGAACAGAGGATAGTCTACCTCTCAGACTTGTGGAGGAGGAAGGAATTTATGACCAGAGGAGAACTAGAGATCATTATTGATCACAAAATAGAAGATTTTGATTACATCAAACTAAAAAGTTTCTGTACAAATAATACTAATGCAAACAAGATTAGAAGGGAAGTAACAAATTGGGAAAATATTTTTAAAAACAAAGGTTCTGACAAAGGTCTCATTTCCAAAATATATAGAGAACTGACCATAATTTATAAGAAACCGAACCATTCTTTAAATGGTCAAAGGATATGAACAGACAATTCTCAGAGGAAGAAATTGAAACTATATCCACTCACATGAAAGAGTGTTCCAAATCACTACTGATCAGAGAAATGCAAATTAAGACCACTCTGAGATACCACTACACACCTGTCAGATTGGCTAAGATGACAGGAACAAATAATGATGAATGTTGGAGGGGATGTGGGGAAATTGGGACACTAATACATTGCTGGTGGAGTTGCGAAAGAATCCAGCCATTCTGGAGAGCAATCTGGAACTATGCCCAAAAAGTTATCAAACTGTGCATACCCTTTGACCCAGCAGCGCTACTACTGGGATTATATCCCAAAGAAATACTAAAGAGCGGAAAGAGACATATATGTGCCAAAATGTTTGTGGCAGCTCTTTTTGTTGTAGCTAGAAACTGGAAGATGAATGGATGTCCATCAGTTGGAGAATGGTTGGGTAAATTGTGGTATATGAAGGTTATGGAATATTATTGTTCTGTAAGAAATGACCAGCAGGAGGAATACAGAGAGGCCTGGAGAGACTTACATCAACTGATGCTGAGTGAAACGAGTAGAACCAGGAGATCACTGTACACTTCAACAACAATACTGTATGAGGATGTATTCTGATGGAAGTGGAAATCTTCAACATAAAGAAGATCCAACTCACTTCCAGTTGATCAATGATGGACAGAGGTAGCTACATCCAGAGAAGAAACACTGGGAAGTGAATGTAAATTGTTAGCACTAATATCTGTCTGCCCAGGTTGCATGTACCTTCGGATTCTAATGTTTATTGTGCAACAAGAAAATGATATTCACACACATGTATTGTACCTAGACTATATTGTAACACATGTAAAATGTATGGGATTGCCTGTCATCGGGGGGAGGGAATAGAGGGAGGGGGGGTAATTTGGAAAAATGAATACAAGGGATAATATTATAAAATATATATATATAATAAAAAATTAAAAAAAAAAAAGAATACCATCATTCAAAATTTGTACTATGAAAAAACTTCATTTTATTCCATAAATTAAAAATAATTTTTAAAGCTAAAAAAAAAACTTTAATAACAGTATATCCATTGCCTATAAGAACTAGTAAAATATTAAAATATATGTGAGGTAGGGGAATAGGATAGGTTTCATATGCCAGGTAAGTTAAAAAACAGCCTGGTTCAACATCAGAGACCTTTTGGTGGCAAGAGTTCCAATAAGGTATAAGCAGGACAGATACACAGCCATGCAGGCACTAAATAACTCTATGTGCCAGTTATTATTAACATTTTTTTTAGTAAGGGGAACTAGAAAAAGGTTCTTGTACAAGGAGAAATTTCAACTGACACCTGGAGGGAGCCAGTAGCCAGAAATAAAGAAGGGAAAACAATCCAGATACGGAAGAGAACCAGTAGAGAAGTGTAATGACTCTAGAAATGAAGTATCCTTCTTAATGAACAGCAAGGAAGCCAGTGTCAAAGGTTCATGGGATACAAAGAGGGATTCCCAAAAAAAGTTGGGAATCAAAGCAGTCTATAAATATATAAATATATATATAAAGCTATAAATCTGACCTCTCCAATATATATATAAAGCTATAAATCTGACCTCTCCACCTTACAACTTTTGTGTCTGAGTGAAATTCACTTAAGCATCCCTCATTTGTAAATTAAAGGGCATGGCTGACATTGCCTCTGAACTCTCTTCATCTTTAGCTTATATATGTTTCTTTTCCCACCCTAAGAGTCCTGCCTCTTGTAAAGTTAACTAAGATTCACCCAATAAGAAACTCAGAAAAAGATGAAGTTGGATGAACTCTTAAAGCATTTAGACGAAGGATCCTTTAAGGTTCTTGGGTTTTTTTTGTTTATTTTTTTGTTTTGTCATGGACCTCTTGGTCAATCTGGTAAAACCTATGGGGAAACCCTTTCTCAAAATAATGTTTTTAAATTATTATTTAACTTTTTAAAAGAGATGCTAAAGTGTCTCTACTGGGTCTGTATCCCAAAGAGATCATAAAAGAGGGAAAAGGATCCATATGTACAAAAATGTTTGCAGCAGCCCTTTTTGTAGTAGCAAGGAACTGGAAATTGAGTGGATGCCCATCAGTTGGGAAATGGGTGAATAAGTTATGGTATATGAAGGTAATAAAATATTATTGTTCTATAAGAAATGATAAACAAACCTAGAAAGCCTGCAAAGATTTGTATGAACTGATGCTAAGTGAAGTGAGCAGAACCAAGAGAACATTGTACACAGCAACAAGATTATGTGATGAACATTTGTGATGAACTTGGGTCTTTTCAACAATGAGGTGATTCAAGGTAATTCCAATAGACCTGCAATGGAAAGAGTCATTCACATTCAAAGAGAGAAAATTATGGAAATTGAATGGATCAAAGCATAGTATTTTCATCTTTTATTGTTGCTGTTTCTTTGGCTTTTTCATTCTTTCTCAGGTTTCCTTTCTGATTTTTTTTTGCACAGCATGATGTTTAAAAGAATTATACATGTTTAACCTATTTTGCATTGCTTGCTGTCTAGATAGAGAAAGAGGCGGGAGGAAAAAAAAGAAAATTTTGCAAACACAGCGTTTTGCAAATATGAATATTAAAAACTATCTTTACATATATTTGGAAAAATAAAATACTATTTTAAAAGAAATTTCAATTTCAATTAGAAGTTAGTGAAAATGAAGATATGCTTTTTATTTTCATCCAAGTTCCAATGATTCAATATTAAAAACCCCTGATTTAGACCCACTCCACTATTTCACAAGTAGCACTAAATTGATTCCAGCACTTATTTCAAACCTTCCCTTCTCAAGATCATATCCTCCTCCTATCTCTCAATTAAGCACCTTAATTCATACTTCACTGGAAAAAATAAGAGTTTCCCCCATTTCAAACTTCAAATCACTTCAATTTCATCCCCTATTCTCTACTGCATTGCTCTAAATAGAGATAGTTTTTCTTGCCAACTCCAGTTGACCCCATTCTCTCCTGGTGCTTCTCCTACCTGACCCATCTTTTCTCAATCTCCTTTGCATCCAATCCTACTCACCATCCACCCCTAAAGCTCTCTTCGTTCACCTTCCTTCTACTGCTCTCTACACAGTGTCTTCCAAAAATCTGTCCAACTTCTGAGGGTTCAAGTCGCATCTCTATATTCAGTAAATAAGTAAATAATTAAGTGCCAATTATGTACTTGACTCGGTGTATGCAACTAGGAATACAATGAAAAGCAAAAGACAGCTCCTGAACTCAAGGAACTCACATTCAAACAGAGGAAAAAACATGCTAGCAACTATATATCCTTTAACTGTGCAGAATAAACTGGAAAGAGCCATTAGAGGGAAGGCACTAGAATTAAGGAGGACCAGAAAAGGCTTTCCTGTAGAAGGTAAGATTTTATCTGAGATTTGAGGGAAACCAGCAGACAAAGATTAGGAAGCAGGGACAAACAGTGAAACTGCCCAGAACTAGGAGATGGAATGTCTTATATGAAAGGCAAGAAGACCACAATCATATCACTGATGATGGGGAGGGGGAGAGGGAAGAACATGGAAAGTGTAAGAAGAATGGAAAGAGGGGCAGCTAGGTGGCGCAGTGAATAGAGCACTATCCCTGAAGTCAGGAGGACCTGAGTTCAAATTTGGACTCAGCCACTTAACACTTCCTGCCTGTGTCACTTAACCCCAATTGCCTCAGCAAAAAACAAACAAAACAAAAAAAAAAGAACTAAGAAGAATGATAAGTCAAAGGTGGGGGAAGATTATCAAGGGCTTTGAAAGGCAAAAAGAGGGGTTTACATATTGTTCTGGCTGTAATAGAAAACCACTGGAGTTTATCATACAGAGAGGCTAATGTCCATCTCTCAACTCTTTCCTGTGCTCCAACTGAGTATTTCTGAGTACCTCTTAGATCTTCCCACCTGGACATCTCACAGGCTTTTCACATTCAACATGTCCAAAATTTTCCCCGAAATCTACCTCTCTTCCTAACTTCCATATTTTTATTGAGTGCCACCATTCCTAACAATAAACTGTTCACAGTCAAAATATTACATAATTCTTTATTTTCACTCAAAAACCTTCACAATGTAATAATAATAGCTAGTATTTACACAGCGTTTTAAAGTTTACTAAGCATCTAACAAAACAATATTTTACCTTCACAATAATCCTATGGTTTGTTCACTCATTTTAGTACAGTCCAACTCTTCATGATCCTATTTAGGTTTTCTTGGCAATGATATCAAAGTGGTTTGCCATTTCCATCTCCAACTCCTCTGACAGATGAGGAAACTGAGGCAAATAGAACTTAGTGAAAATCATGTAGCTAGTAACTCAGCTCTTCCTGACTCCAAATCCAGTGTTCTGACCACGTAGATACAGTCAGTCCTTCTCATGTCCCTCTCCTTCTTTTCATTCATGCCAATAACATTTAGTACAGGTTCTCATCCCATTTTAAATGAGATATTACAATCAAATTGCTTGCAGTCTTGGGGAGGGCAGAGAGAGAAAAACTTGGAATGCAAGGTTCTACAAAGGTTCTGAATGCTGAAAACTATCTTTGCATGTATTTGGAAAAATAAAATACTATTTTTAAAAATGAAATATTACAATAAACTTTTTGGTTGGTTTCCCTGAAAACAACCTGTCCCCTCTCCAATCTATCTGGATTGCTGCTAAAGTGGCATTTCTAAAACACAATCTGACCATGTCATTTCTCTGCTCCAGAAGTTTCACTGGATCCTTATTACTTTCACAACAAAATATAAATTTTTCGGTTTGGCATTTAAAGACCTCCACAATCTGACTCTAGTCTTTCTTTCCAGGATGAAAAATAAATAAACACACACACACACACACACGTCTTTCAAGTATTTTATTCTACAATTCAACTGGTCTCTTTGCTCTACTCTGTTTATACCATATCACTTCATGACACCATTTGTTCAAATGTCTTCCCATACCTGAAATGGAGAAAAACCGGGCTGAGTGATGCAAAGCAAATATTCTCTTCATTTAACAGATGAAAAGACAGGCATAAAGGCTGTGACTTCCCTGTGTTACATGGGCTGTGAGTGGAGAAACTAAGATTCAAAACCAAGTGTCCTGTGCTGTCCTTTTCCCACAAGATTATAAGGGACATATTTTAGAAATGTGGAAGTGATGAGAGCTGTTTAGAATAGGGCAGACGGCATAGGCTATTCTTTTCATCAGTCTCGATATCCTTGATCTTCCCATAACTCAGTACTGTGGAGATAGTTTTATATGAAAACTGTAACCTCCAACATGGTATCTTGTCAAGCCAGTTGAATTTGTAGTCAGAAGACCTATGCTGGAATCCCAGCTCTGTTACTAAATATTATCTTATTTATAAATTTTTTCCTTATTTATAAAATGAAGGTAGAAGACTAACTGATGTTTAAAATTCCTTTCAGCTTTCAACTGACTATCCTATTATCAGCTAAAGATTTGGGCCTACAAACATCAATTATATAAATGACAGAAAGTCTGGGACAACTATTAATATTATTCTTTGCAGCTATTATAAGCTACAATTTAGATACACTAATTACTTTTCAATGAAGGAAGACTCTTATGTTGAGAGAATTTTTTAAAACCACAATTAGGAATTGGTTAAAAAGGTATAAAAGGAAAAGAGAAGCTGGGCTAAAAGACAAGATCAAAAAATTCTGTATTACTCCTTTATCACTTTCAAATAAGATTTAACTAAGTGAGGGCAGCAATACAGATTAAAACCCACAAATGTAAAACAGAACACAGCTAATTTTTTAATCATTTCAGACTGAAGCTAAAGTTTGAGTAAGAATTTTTTTCAAAGTCTGTGGTGAGAGTTCTCTACTCAATCTTGGCAGTAGTCCCAAACAAGTCTCTCTCATTGGTTCTCCTCATCCTACAAAATACAAGAAAATAAAGAGCTGAGCCAAAGCTTAAAACTACAATAATCCAGCAAGGTAGGAAGCCCCAGTTTTCCTAAGGAGCTGGCCAAGTTTTGTAAAGCACTTGTGTTTTAGCCAAAGCTTTTATCTTTAACTACAACACCAGCCTGCCTCCTTCAAAAGTTGGATAGAAAATTGATTTCTCATTCAATTGACCATAATCCCAGATCCATGTAA